>NW_009615555.1:0-3661 GCF_000690535.1 Cariama cristata
TTGCTGTGACCCAAATGCAGGACCCAGCATTTGGTCCTGTTGAACCTCACACAGTTGGTCTCAGCCCATTGACCCAGCCTGTCCAGATCCCTCTGTAGAGCCTTCCTAACCTCAAGCAGATCAACACTCCCACCCAGCCTGGGGTCATCTGCAAACCGACTGAGGGCGCACTCGATGCTCTCATCCAAATCATCAATAAAGACATTAAACAGAACTGGCCCCAAAACTGAGCCCTGGGGAACACCACTGGTGACTGGATGCCAACTGGATTTAACTCCATTCACCACCACAGAAGCGACCACAACTCAGACTCAGGCTCAAGAAACACTCTCTGCTCGTCTCCACGACAGGAGACACCAGAGCCCTCACATGCAGGATGACACTGCAGCTAGAAAGGGCCTCTATCATCTTTCTTGCCTGTCATGGCTACCATGAACTGAACCTGGGGTGGTCGTCCCATGCCAGGGCCTGTCCACACTCCAGACAAGCACAGATACTGTACTTTTTCCGACTGCCCAGCTTGCGGTGTGTTCTTTCCCAGTTCAACCCGGTGATCACAGCTTGCTTTGGGCCACTACGTCATTAAGTCTCTGCTGCTCCACATGCAGATGAAGACCTCCTGGCCCAGATCCCCTCAGACAGATCCACATGGTCTGCAGGACTAACAGGGCCTCAGAGAGGCTTTCAGAAATATGTCCCATTTCCTGGTGAGCTCTGCTGTTTAATCGCATAATTACAACCCAAGATGAGAGTGTAAATGGTCAAGTGGCTACATTTAAGAAGAAATACTCTGCATGAGAAAAGAAACAGCCATTTTCTGAGCCACAGATGCCATCACAGCATTAAAAACTTCAAGGGGAAGGAATTAAAAAAATAAAGAAATAAGTTCACTAATTGCTATACAACTCCTGCACAGTTCATGGTTGATGGCCAGAGCTGGAGGCATGCTGAAGGCGCGAAGGCTGCAAGCAGCACCGCCTGTGCGGCCCAGCAGCCAGGTCCCAGGCCTGCTAATGCTGAAGGCGGCATTAACGAAGATGGCCACAGAGAACAGCTCCATCAGACGCAGTTCTGAACGCATAAGGACACCAAGGCAATGGATCCATAAACACATCGATGCAACTAATGCATCCCTAACCTTTGCCTAAGGGATTGAACCTTCTAAAAACACAGCTGATTCAATCTGAAAGCTCCTTTGTAAATACTTCAGACAGTTGAACTGGGAAAAAAAGTTTAAAAAGAAACACTGTATCTTAAAAAAAGCTCATTGTAGAGACACTATGGCATCTCAGGGGAAAAGAGAGAAAGAATGATGGTGTCTGTGGAGAAAATACCACCATCACTGCAAAAAAGGAAACTACATTGTAATTATACCAGCTTTTTATTTTTTTTTATTACCATTCAAGGTAACGTTTCAGTATCTCTCACATCTGCATTTAACATGAACAAATATGCATTCAAAACAGGTTGAGATCCAAAGTGAGTAAGAAGAAAGCACACAGATTTCAACATTAAATTAAACTGCCACACCGTAATGCCAGTTGGAAATGCTTTTTTCCTTCCGCTCACTCGCATTCAGGACTGGCAGAATGCTTCCTTCATGGGCCTTAGTTTTCCTGATGTCTGACATGTCAGTGTAAGCTCTGCTTTTTGATTCCCTTGCCCACCTCCTGAACCTTCCCAGCTTGCTTCATTGCAGAGATCAGCCCTTGGTTGCAGGCCCCCGTTGTGCCAGTTGGCAGAGGAAGGGACTAGGAAAGGAAAGTTGCTTGAACCAACATCCAGACTCAATAGTAGCATCTCCTTTGGTGAAGTGAAGAGATAAAACAGAGAGTTTCAGGTAATGAGGGAAGAGAGACAAGTAGGAGATCACAAACATTTCTGTCAGCATACAAAAGTTGTCAAGAAAAAGGCTGCAAGAAAACAAGAAAGTTGTGTGGTACTATGACAATGGCGGAGGAGACAATTATTCCTGATGGAAAAAGAAGAGAAAGAAATGTGTGACTCTAAAGATAACCAAGTAAGAACAGAGATGGAAAATACAGAAACGCAACAGAATACAAAATATGAAAGGGTACATAACAAGGGGATGTATAAAAAAGCACAGGCAAAAGCAGTGGAGGAAACAGAGAAATTGTTTGTCAGATAAAAAGATGGATTTGAAGAGGCTAGAGAAAATAATGCCCACAAAGAAAGTAGCAAAAGAAGAAAATCTATTTGCAAACAGACTTTAGGGGGCAGGGGCATATTTTAGTTTCTGATTTTTTTTAAAGCTCTCTGCTACTATGATTTTAATTTCAAACTTTTTTCCTCCATAATTTGGGGAATCATAAGGAAGAATGAACACTTTCACTGTGACAGACCACCACTGACATTATAACTAGAGGTCATGCTCAAATATATTCAGATGTACAAGCCATACACACCAACCTTTAAACAGCATGGATACTGCAAGAAAGCAGACTGACAAAGGCAGGGAAAGTCTCTCCTTTCTGATAATTTATGTATTTTAAACTATTTTTTCCCCCTATACCTCCTTTAACATTCCTCAAACACGTAATATGCATAAAAGCTAATTTTACCACAGGGGCCTGCTTCAGCATGCTTTTGATATTAGCAAGGGTTCAGTTATGAATACTGAGATGATATTTTTTCCAGAGGAAAACTAAAATCTTGAACCTTGCTCCTTACAAGAATTCGACTACTTTTCAACTATAAACCTACTGTTGGCTGAATTTACAAACCACTTCTCAAAAAAAATTAGGGCTTTTCTCTCAGGACCCTTAGAAAATACACACAGAATATAATATGGAGAGTAAGAATTGCAAGAGAAGAAAAATATATAGTCTTCTGAATGAAACAGGTTCAGGAATAACAAAAATTCACAGGACTAACAATTAAGAATACATTTTAAATGTTGCTCTGGTATCCTTGGCCCTCTTTATTTGATTATCTACAAATGGTATTTCAGAAGTAGTTTAAATGTTGATTTAAATATCATTATAGAAGCCAAACATCTTAATTTCCTTGCAGCCTTATTGTTTTCATTTTGCACAACCTGTGATAGGAATTTTTTCACATTATAAAAAGCAGAGTTCCTCAAGAAAAGTTCATATTTAAGTTGGATTCTGGCACTCTTAAGAACAATAAGGATACATTTTCAGAGTCTCACTTATACAAATACTGGTCTAATATCATTAAAGACAACTAAAAAATGACATAAAGATAGGATCCAGCTCAAAACAAATCAAATTTTAAAGATACTTGTTTGTGTGTGTGTTTATGTGCATATGTACATGCATATAAACAAAAAATCCACCTACAAAGAACAGTTGCAGTTTATAAAAATGACATCCTTAACTTGTCTTTTCATATACCATTAATAAATGTGTTTACTTTTATTAAGATGACGTGAAATTCATGCTGTAAGGACAATCCTGACCTTTCAGAAACTAACCATGACCACACCGTTGACCTGCCACCCAAAGTAAAAATAGGTTTGTGCAATCTACTCTCAGTAAGGTATAAATACATATACAAAATTGCTGTTTCCAACACACATTTCGATGGTGTGGATTTGGCGCTTTTCAGCAGAAAATTCTTCCTCTGGAATTCTTTTAAAATGCATTTGTTATAAAATCGTACTTCTAAACCAACCTCT
>NW_009615555.1:3692-9866 GCF_000690535.1 Cariama cristata
CTCTCCTTCCAGCAGCACAGGGTCTCTGCTATCTGTAACCAGCAAGGATTTACATGTGGTTTTTAACTCATGTCAGCACACATAAGGAAACTGCCACTGTTTAAAATGCGTTTACAAGTGAAAAAAAAATACGAAATTTGAGTGGCTCCGACTGCAACCTGAACAATTCATCTTTATAGCACAAAAACTTGCAGCAACTGAGCACAAACTCTTACACCGAACCACGCAACGTTCTGTTCAATTATTAGGAGCTGAATTACTTAACAAAGCATTACTATTTACTATATTATTTATTCTCTTTTCACTTCAGAGCAGAAAAGCAAAGCAATTCCTATTTTAAAACATCTGTGCTAAAAGGATACTTCAAAAACTGAAGCCACATACCAGATTTCACTTTCAGTTTACTATTGTTCAATCTTTCCTCATAGACTGAAGTTCACAGTGTCCTACTGCCTTTACAATGCTTCTCTGTTCCCAAAGGACTGTAAACTGGAGAAACTTTATTCCTAACTATCCATTCCATTCTTTTTTGAGGATTAACTGTTGCGCAATTGCTGTATCTCCAGCACTTTATACTTGTTTATTAAAATGCTAACAGCTACCAGTTTTCAACAAATCCATCTTTTAATACCCAGGGAGGCTCTGCATGAGTATAGTAACTTGCCTTTACGGTAAACTGAAAGATGGCAAATGAAATTATAACACTAAGACATTAGCAACACTGCAATAGCTACTAAGTAGTAACAATAGGAATAGCAAAGCCTAAAATGGTACTTGAGAAAATAACAAAATAACTTAAAATATACTACTACAGATGAACTCAATACCTAGAAATACCTAGAAATAGTATTTGTGCTACAATACAGCCTCTAAAGCCTCCATTGAAAAATGACACTTCACTGGCACCAGGTCTTGAACAGAGAGTAAGATACAGTCATTACTTACTGGTTTAGCGTCACATCTAGGACGAAAGACGACCCAAAAGCATCAACCTGGAAGCTGGCTCGAGCAATGTGGGTAGACTGCAATATTGGAAAGACTGGAATTAGTATTCAGCAACAACAAAACACATCATACAGGTTTGTGAACACAGAAATCAAATATATTTACTAAGTAACAATATGCCATTAACCAAATAAAACTGCACTGAAACAGACAAAGCAGTGTACGATAACGAGTAAGAGATCTGTTTTCTGAACCTGAGGTTTATTCAAGAATTCCCAACAACACAACCTGTAACTGGGAGTAACCCCCCATCCTAACACATCCACACCGTAGGAAATGGTCCCTCTCTTTCAACATCCATCCTGGGCAAAACCCTGAGCAAAGAAAACTGGAAGACTTCCCCTGGCTAACATGTTACTCGTTCCTTAACCTGGCTCTGGACACAGACTAGTGGAGAACAGCTGAGATTGGTTTGGTCAGACCAGGATATACTCACAAATCTCACCGACATTACCTGAAAGAAACTGTTCATTCACACAGACTCTCATTTAAGCTCATATAATGAGGTGACAGCAACGGGCTAAAATCTGATTAGCTGCATTTTCTGTAAAGCTCTGACTCACCACTCTGTAACCCATCTCCTCCAAAAAGCTCCCAAAACTCCAACCCCGAGTAGTCACTAAAACCAAAGAAAAATGGGTGCTAGAGAAACATCTTTCTTTCTTTCTTTCTCTCTTTGCCATATATTTTCCTTGAATTAATCACCTTCATTCAGTTCTATAAAGAAAAAACACAGGAATACTTTGTAACTCATGATCTGCCAGAAAGAGAGTATTTATTCTAGTAGTAGTGGAAGAAAATACTTAGCTATCCAATGGAGACGCAACAGTTGTTTCTAGACCTGAAAACTCCCAAGAAACTGAACATCCATGTTATTTAACTAATTAATAAGAAAAGCTACTTTTAGACATTTTGGGGCAGTTTTAACTTTGTTCTTATTTTCTTTCCATTGAAATCTGCACATTAAGATTTGAAGCATGTAGGCAGAGGAATCTAAGAAGAAACACTGAAGAACCACTTACAACTCCAAACTACACTTCTCAAAATAAATACAATACAGGATAGTATAACTGTAACAAATGATTTATTGAAAACTCTGGGAAACACAGGACAGGATGGGATAATGTGAATCATCAAATTCACTCTCTCTAAAACTACTGGCAGGCTTTCAATAGGCATTAAATGCAGAAGAGTTGAGAATACCAGTTTCCGTGGAAAAGAACAGCAACAAAGAAACGGAAAGTCAAGGGAATTACAACTTTTTTTGTTTATTATGTTTTTTTAGTTGCCCTACAGCAGAATTTTCTTTTCGTGTCTACATATATAAGCATAAGTATTCATAAATAAAAAAGACAATAACTATGAATACATATTTACAAACAGTTGATTCCTTTAAAAATAAAAGTCAAGACAGTTGCTCTTATTAGAGGATGCTCAGGCTGAGTGCCCTCTATAAAAATGCCCAGCTGTGCTACTGCAGTGAATGTGCATACAAAATTGCATGATGAGAAATTCCACATATTTACATTACAATTTAGAAGGATGCAGCAGTAACTGGAAAGCTTCTTAGAAGGCCTCTCAGTAGATACAATTCACAGAGTCATATATCCTTTCAGCTATTCCAGTTACATCTAATCTGCTTTGTAACATAGGCCAGAGGTCTTCGCTAAGTGGTTCTTGTAATTTCTGGATGATTTAAGAGCATCTCTTTTGAACAAATGTATAATCTTCGACCAACTAACTGAATATAACACATAGCTTACTGTTTCTGAGTAAATAATTTCAGTGATTAATTATCATCAATATTAAAAGCCTAGCTTAACCTTAAAAAAAAAAAAAAAAAAAAGGCAGCTAGTCCCAAATGACCTGTGACACTGTGACACAGCCGGCTGGTCTCTACAATGACGAACACCCACAGCATGTACAGACACCCACAGCACATATGGCCACCCACATGAAGGAACACCATTTAGCTGTTTCTGGCCCGCAGCAGCTAGTGCAACCACAAATACAGCAAAAACAACCATCAACAAATTATCACATTAGCATTGACATTTCTCTTCCAGTTCTCAAGCAGCAGAGTTTGCTTAGAAAGATTTTAAAATTCCATCTTCTCTTGCTAGATGTGAATTTTAGGCTGCTGCTCACAAACAGCATGTGATGGGCCAAGAACTGAGTAAGGTACAAGGGGTCAATGCTAGTTTTGTCATTCTCTTGTTCCACTGCAGCACATTTGCTAACCTTAACTAACCTTCATTTACCTACCTGCACTGCAACAACCACTTTCTCATCAAAGGAGTAACAGCAGCCTAGCTGTCCTCTTTTCATCATTTCACTATTAAATGCAAAGAACATTCTACAGCACTTTATTATTTCTGTTTGTTAATAACATAGCTACATATGTCATCATTTAGATCTCTGTACACAGTAAAACCAACTCTTCTATATGACCGTATGCTGGTACCAAAAGAGAATTTATCAGTAAGGAAGAATATAAAAACCCTAACTTAAATTTCTAAAATGTACATATACCAAATGTAGCATTTGTCATTAAAATGTATTCACCTCATTCACTATAAGAGTAAAAACTGACTAAGATTTTTTTATTTGGTTTGGTTTTTAACTGCTAGGTATACTGCATCACATTGATTTGGTCTGGGAAATTTCCTCCCTTGAACATGTCTCTAAGATAAACAATTACAAGGCTAATGTATTTCTGAGGTGACCCTGGACCAGTTATTCCCTGACAGAAGCTGTCAATGTGGATTTAAGGGAGAAAATGCCTATTAATAGATTAAGATGAAAAATGTTACACAGATGTAATCACCTCCAGGACAAGTGCTGCAAACCCAGGAAGTTTACCATTAAGTTTAAGCTCAAGTGCAATCAAGCGTCTCTCAAGCGTATCTCAAACCTACTGAGATACCAAGATGCACATTTTGGATAGCCTGACAAACTCAGGCCTTTTCAGAAATTGCAGCCCTTCCTTCAAGCCTGATATGTGGTTGTAAAACCCTGCATGCTGTGGGCTGCTGCTGAAAACGAACAGTTCTGCCCCATCCTGGCCATGTGTTCCCACCTGCTCTCCCTTGTCAGCTCATGTGGCTACCCAGAAAGTCAGATCAGCATTAGAAAATTAATCATTACTTGGAGTGGATCCGTTTTCTGCAGGACAAATAAGCTGACTGAAATAAACTATATAGTCACACCATGAGTAGATGTGATGGAAAGAGGCTGGAGGGGACATGCAAGACAGAATGAAGAGGAAAACAGATTCTGCCTTTCAATGACAGCTAACAGATCTCATTCAGCGTAACAAAAAACTGCACCTTAAGAGTGTCAGCCAGTACATTTTTTAGGATAACAACTCTTCTGAACATCTGGTTAAGAACCACAAAATAAAGAAATGGATTTTAAAGTCTTGGCTCTGCATTATTTTTAAGCACATCTATCTGCCTGCTCAGTGAATAGGTAAAATGGCCAGATGCAAAGGAAGCTTACACTTACAGACATACGCCAACAAAAGAACCCAAAGAAAGGAAATAAGTGCTTTTATTCCATCTATACCACCTCATTCAAGTAGAAGTAACAAGAAAGACACCTGTAAAGGCTCCTCTAAACCACTGAAGCAAGACAATCAATTATGTCATTCAGTTCTCAAACCAAGGAAATTTCTCAGAAAATTCGAGGCTTTTCCAACAACCATGGGCGTGACACATTGACGGCTGACAACTGAGTCATAAAAGGAGAGTTCTTGGAGACCAGGAGAAATGCACTCAATGCAGATCATGAACAAGAGCCAGGAAAGGAGAATCTAACAACTTAATGGAAGAGTGCAGTGTCATGCCTCTGACACAAGCAAAAAGTTCTGAAATTTTAATGTCATGCAACTGAAGAAGGAAAATATCAGTAACAACTCCAAAATTAGCTACAATACTCTGAGATGTAATTTCTAGTGGCACATAAAGTGTACTACCCTGCATGCCCCCCTATAGAAAATACTAAGCATCCCATGCATCTAACGCAACTATCTAAGAGTTAACTTTTGTCAAAGATTGTAAAGTTTAAGTATCTCAGTGAATGTCTCAAAGGAATCAAAAGTAAATGGAGTGGAAAGGATTATTTCAAATCACTCAGCACGAAGATATTTTATCTAAAACAAACATTAAAAGTTTGAATTCTAGAAAAACAAGTGGTACACAAACCTTCCTGCCAAATCAAGAGGGATGTGATTGCAATTATTTTAAATCACCTGCTCCATGCCTCAGGGATCACTGCAGTAACAGAGGAGATAGGCAATCAGTCCCAAGTATGACTATTTATTATTACAAAGAAACACAACAGAATAATGATGATTTCTGACACAGTCCCTTCAGTATCCCTGCTGGGGATCAGCTTTCTTTAGAAACTGACTCTGAAGAACAAGTATCTGCAAAGGGAATACACGTACATAAACTACAACCAACATGTATCATTGCAGACCCATGGTGAGCCTCATTGCACTGTACTGTAAGTAACCTTAAATATGTTTGGAAGATTTTCGTTTCCAATAGGTCAAATATTTTAACCACCAGTGAAACATTTACAAGCTACGCACCTTCTTTAATAATCAAACTAACAAGAATTTTGAAAGGAAGCATTTTAGAAATTTTCTTCACATTGTGCATAATTAGTTGGGTGTTGAAAGCAGCATAGTAACATGATGACTAATATTTTTCCTCATTAAAATCAAGAAAAAGATAATTAAAAATATATTGTGATATAATATGCAATTCCTCATAATACGTGATTCTTCCTTCTGAAGTATCCTTCATAAAGCACTTAGATGCTTTTTAATAAGTTTTGCTGGAAGAGATAACAACAATTTCTATCAAAAGAGAAGAAAAATCTTTTTTTAAAAAAAATTTATGAGAAAATACTATTTATATGCTTGCCCTTTGATGTAAAGAATTTTGTATTTACTGCTATTTATAGCATTGTGGTTTCTAATTAAAAGATTCTGATCAAATTTGTAGACTCAAAAGAAAAGTATCAAGAGAATCAAAAGAGAAAATAATACAGAATGTTATAGCAAGAGGGAACTTAAAAGCTATGCTTTGGAGCTTGTATGAACAATGGGGTTTTATAGCAGACATTCTGGGAGTCAGTCACATTTACAAAATAACAGAT
>NW_009615555.1:9905-16350 GCF_000690535.1 Cariama cristata
AAATTAATTGCCCCCCCCCCCCCCCGCCCCCATTTAATAGGAGAATAGAAACCTCAGCTTGTTAACAATCTGTTAAGTGTGTATGAAATAACTGTTTCTTAAGTTCATTAAGGACATAGATAAGTCCATGGGAAATCAAAATACACACATTAATTAAATTAAATGAAAAAGATACTAAACATTTTATGTAGACTTACCTAAAAAGAATTTTAACTGTGGTTTTTAAAATAATTGTTACACTTAAATTTATGCTACAGCAGAGGAATACAGTGCTAATTAGCACACATACACATTATAAAAGGACAATTTTCAGCCTCAGTTGTGTTCTAATCAATCCAGAGTTACACAGTATATTGCTGCTGTATGTAAATAAGAAATTTGTTCAAGAACTTACTCTTCTACTTGTACCGGGAACAAAAAAAAAAAAAAAAAAAAAAAAAAAAAAAAAAAAGAAGGAAAAAAGAAAAACTTTGCTTAGAGACAAAATTCAGAAATAAGCCTAGGTCTAATAATAAAAATAAGTATCTCCAAGACATAGAATCTTTTTTTAAAAATACACAATAAGATATAAATGCAACATGATGTCCTCAGGCCTTCTCTGTTGCCATTTAAAAATATCTAATTTTAATCAAAAGTTCAGTGTCACTGAACTGGATTCACATATCATAGCATATTAAAGAACGGCAAAATCTCTTTCTTATTTTCCCTAGCATTCTCAAAATATTTATAGGCACTCATTTACTATATTAATCATCATTCTTTGTCATTCTTCATGCAAGCTCTCTCTTTTTATCCATTGCATAAATCTAAATATCTATGGGTCTCTTTTGCAGGGAGGGGGGAAGGTATTTAATGAAAAAAATGCAGAATAGAATCATGGTTTGATTAAAAGGCTTTTACAGCTGCCTCTTTGGGGTACATTTAATAAATAAGTCATTTATTCTGAGGAAAACTAGAAATAAAATTTTAAGATGTCCGTGTTCACTTTTGAATCCTGGATCACATATCTGTTCTCCATGCTAAATGAGGGTGGGGCAGAGGGAGACTTAAATACCATCAGCCATGGCCCAGTTGACTTTGGTGGGATTTCCCCAGATCTTAATAAAGTTGTAAACATGACCTAAAATAGCTTTTCTCCACATAAACATCATAGTATCAATGAAATCAGAGTCAGAAGCAAGGACTACTTGTACCTCTAAAATGCCAGTAATTACTCTTCTCAATAGAATAACAAATATCTTTTATTATTTATTTGTGGGTTTGAAATCATAGGATATTTGAATTTACTCAATATGGTAAAGTGAAAGAGGTCTCCAGAAATATGGATGAGGGGAAGAGCACCAGGAAAAAGTGGTCCTAAGCACAAATCAATGCCATGTATTATGCAGGCGACACTACTGCAGATCCAACGCCTGGGTAGCAGCAGGGATCCTTCCGAGGTCCTGCAGAGGTGTGACGCCAAGCTCTCACAGACTCAGCTGTATCTGCTCACGCATTTTGCCCTAGACCTCCACCCAGCACTCCAAAAACGTGAGTATCTTTGAACAGTTACAACAAACTGAGTAAGAAAAAATAATTCTTATTTTCCCCTGAAAACTTATCTTCCTGCGCTCCTTCCCCACCTCCATTTCATTTTCCTCAAAAATCCACCCAAGGTTAAATAACGGAGCAATGAAGACAAGAAAACTATCGGGCTGTCACTGCTAGCAAATTTAGCATGAACTACCATTTGATCTCACAGATCTAAAAGGACAAATTTAAGTAACTGAATGGGCAAGATACTGCTTCCCAAGAGGCAATCTAACACTTGTTTCCAGCACCAGAAAAACCCCGTGGTACCAGATCTTATACTCACTGTGCTTTTATGTATAGAGGATGACGTTAATTTGAGTTTAAGAAAATTTTAGTTATAACTTTTGATTTCCTATGAGACTAATTACTGTAACTTCTGTTGTTGTGAAAGTCTTCATATCCCAGTGAAAGGAAGAACTGCAAGAACTTTGGGGAAGCCATACTTTTTTTTTTTTTTCCCTTCCCCTTTTTCTAAAAGGGAAGCAGTGAAGATTCATGTATAACAGGTCATACTTAACTGATGTGTGAGAGGTCTTAAATATATCACTACTGGGGCAAAACCAGAAAAATTGGTGACTGCTCAACCTCATGTTTTTAAAATGCATTTAACAAGGTGCTTTATCAAAGACTAATGGCGAGGAAAAGTACGATAAAATAGGTTATTATAGAGGTGATTAATAAAGTACTGGGTTACAAATAGGAAACAAAGGGAAGTCATGAATGAAAACTTGTAAAGTTCAGGATGTTTTGCTGCCATAATTCATACAAAAACTTTGATGATCATCAAGACAGGGAGCAGAGCAAACAGAGACTCACCCTGTGACACAGAGATACCGCAGTTTCCATTGCCCTCCGCAGCGACTGTAGGTTTCAGAGGGTCAGATGTAACGTGAAGAGCAACGCTAGATACAACAGCGGTAGAGCAACGTGTTCCATCTGTCTCACTAGATACTACAGGACTTGACTGTGCAACCAGATGGTGAACCTACTTCCTTGTGAAGAGGCACCAGGCCAGAGGGAAAGGACTCAAACAAGGAAAACCTCTCTTTAACGAAATACCCCCTCTCCCAAGGATGCCTGGCAGTTTCGAGTGGGCAGAACCCAAATGAGCTGCTACTCATGCACAGCTGCAGCATGAGAGGCAAACAACCGACACACAACACATCTGCATGGGCAGAGAACACAAAACAAGGGCAGCAACGCACACGCCGCAGGCAGCACGTGAGGCTGAACCCATCTGGATCACTGTGTCATTTAGCTGTAGAAAGGACTGTTGTCTCAAGGACACCATTTAGACAAGACGGAAAGCTCAACGGATCTAACAGTCAAGAGGAGTGAAGGCATTTCCCTCACCAAAGCAGATGTCGCCTTGAGGTCATTTTAGCAGCATGTTTTCCAAGCTCTGAAAGGAATCAATAACGTTTAGAGAAAGGTTCCCTTTTCAGCATCTCTTGTAGGCTTCAGAAATGAAGGAACACAGTTCCACTACCAGCAGAATCTGCAAAAACCCTCCATTAACACTGCCTTTACATGACAAATAACAATTTCAAACATAATAAAAAGAGTGCACACTAACTTTGCCCCTTTATACAACAAGTATCAGTGACCAAAATATTATTCTGCAACACAATGATGTATTCCAAACGTTTTCAACTGGTCTTACAACTAGTTTGTATATAGAAGAAAGCTTATCAAAAGATCAGCTCTTCCCACAGGAAGTAAGGAGCACTCTTTGACACCTAGAGCCCACCAACATGGTTAACTTCTCCCATAAAGAGGTCTCCAGTAACAGCAGAATGTTTACTAACATTTTGTCAGCACCACAGGCTCAGAAAAGCTTGATGAAACTTGCAGACTCTTAGGCATGCCAATACATTGCTCAATCAACTCCACAGATAATACTTTTTAAATATGACTCATCCTCTACATTCAAGTATCAAAGTCCTATTTAAAGTTGAAAAGTGCGAGAAAAGCACAGTTCAAAACTCCTTTTCCTCTTGATGCAGCCTAGGAGATCAAAATGAATCAACATTTTCACTGTATATATTTACTGAAACAGCTGATGGATTTTTTTTCATTCCCACAGAATTTCAAGGGCTGAAAATACTCTAAGGAGACATTTCTGGAACAGACCATGTTCCTACATACTGTTATTCTTCTGGGCAATTTTTGAGCTATAAGTCAGGTCTGCAGCCTCCATGCTCACATACATCACACTTTCAGAATCAAGGGACCATTAAAAGGCATTTACCCACACAAACTTTTTCTAAACCTTGCATTAATATTACATTCTGGAATATTTTTCTAAAGCATGGTCACTTGCTACAGTTTTCTGATCTGGTAACATTCATTTCATTTTAAAACAAAAAATAAGATTGTCAAGTGAATTTCGTTGTGGGTAGACAAATCAGAGCTGGACAAATTACCAGAGGAATGACCAAATTTCGCTGACTGATGGAAAATGCCCAGCAGCAATGCCATGCTTCTTAACTTGCTTTAACTGAATCCAATTTTCAAGTTGGACTCCTATTGACTCAACATTTAAACAGCTCTACATCATTTGCCACTTTCTTTGATTTCTACATAATTAGAAATCTTTAATTTCAAGTGACATTGGCTTTCCACTTCAATTTACCCAACCAGCCAACCCCCATCATGGAAGTGCACACCACAGCCAGGCAGAACCCACCCTCACCATGTGCTCAGCACTCCCATGCAGCTCTTCAGCCACCTTTGTTGCTCAACACTCGCACAATAAAGTTTCTGGGAAAAAACATGAGCCTTCCCTCACACAGTCATCCCACTAAAGCATTAAAAAGCTTGCACAGATGTAATCTTCCATGTACAAAGCTCTCCTCTGCACTGAACATGCCTCCATCTGAGGAGAGAGACATGGTTCCACGCTTGGCTGTGGCTCAGCACAGTTGCTGCTGCACGGTTCATCCCTGCAGCAATGATTTCTCCTCCTTAGATTAATGCAAATATTGCAACGGCTTCGGAGGAGTACTATCAGGGAGCATCAGTGGCTATGAAGCATAAAACTTCATCTAACAGGCCTCTGTGATCCTTTACGCACTCCAAAAGACATCCCCTCACAACAGCATATCCACACACTGCCCAGGAGGCCACTGCCAAGCCAAAGGGAAGAAGATGACTAGAAGGGCTCAGAAGGCTTCTTGTCTGAAAGTTTTCCACAACCACAGCAACTTTGATGTAGTTTAAAATAAATTAAAGAAGTCAAAACTAAAGAGGAGAGAGACAGGATGGGACCCACAGTGATTTCTGGAGATGTTAAATATAGCCGTTTTGGTTAACATGCAAGAAGTCAACAATTACAGTTTCCAGAAAATACAATACTGAGAAAAGATTATTTACGACCAAAAAAATGAACCATATCAGTAGATGAATGAGAAAGAGATATTGCATAGGGAGACACCACAATCCTGTGTCCAAGAGCAGTAGGCTTGATCCTCTGATAGTACTGGACCTCACCCTCCACATCCATAGTTATCCAGACTCAGAGAATAGACATGGGCCTGGGCTGGCAACCAAATCATCTGACAACAGCCCAGTGAGCTACTTCCCTTGAAGCAGAAGGGCAGTCTACCATGGAGGAGAAAGAGCTTTGGCTCAAACCCATGGGAGCTGAAGAAAAGGCAGAGAAACATGGCAGGACACAGCCGCAGTAAGTGGAAGGACCACAAACCTCAGCAGAGCTGATTTGAGAGGGAAAAGCACTGAGACAGTGCTAGCCAGAAGGACCCACAATTTAGAGAGCTGAACCTTATCAGGCTTTTTAAGGTTTTACACAGCTCAATCGACCTTTAAGCAGTGTTTGACAGGATAACTGCAATAACGTCTTAACAAGCAGAGCCCTAAGAAACGCTGTTAGTCTTGAGTCACTTAAAGACTGGTATGATTATTGAGAAGACCACAAAAGGAACCTGGAGTAGCAGAAGAATAATATAATACCAGATCTACCACAACAGTGTAACGCAAACATCCATAATGCTCTTGTGGCAAACATTTTAGAGTGAATGTTAACTTCATATTTTCATCTCAGCAAAATTTATCATTACATTACTTGGAATGCAACACACATCTGCATCATGAATGTGTTACAGCAGATCATTAGCCACAACAGGGGCCCCGAAACAGGTATCCTCGGGGAAACAGTGGCAGAAGGAATATTCAGTTTGATCCTGCACTTGGAGGCACCAACGCAGATCAGGAGTGAATATAGATATATTGATTACCAGAACTGGAAAGGACTTCTCTATCAGACTTCACAGTTACTACACTGATCATGGCAACAAGCAAATGTTGGGGAAAATACCTTCTATTAGGATTGTTACATCTGAGCCTTTAAGATTCTTCATGACTGTATATAAGCCTGTTTTATGAGATTAAGCCGCAGTTTTTGGAATATCTCTCTCTTCAGCTCTGCTATGGCACAAGCAAGAGAAGATATCACAAAATAAAGGTTTTCCATGCACCTCTTTTACCCAGACTAGGATTTTCAAAGATACCCATGTCTTCTAATCACCCCTCAAAATCTGAGTCCTGACATGATATTTCTGCAACATGAACTCAGAAGCAGCAGCTACCAGAGGTTTTTTGCTGGATGATTTTTTGGACATATGCATTTACTGTCATAACAAATCTCATTATCAAGCAGGGAAAGACTTTCCCTGAAATGAGCTTGCAAACAAGGATAAATTAGAAATTTGAAATATTCTTTGCCTAGAAAATACCAAAACACTCTATGAATATATATATTTTATAAAAAGGTGTATCTGAAAGGCCCTCCTACATCAGAAATCAAAGGGCACTCTCAATGCCCTTGTATCACAGAATCATAGAATCATTTGGG
>NW_009615556.1:0-25482 GCF_000690535.1 Cariama cristata
AGGCGGGGAGGGCAGGGGACGAGGGACGCGGAGGAGCCGCCGGCCGCCGGGGAGAGCGTGTGCCCCAGGAGAGGGGACCCACGTCCTCTCTGTGCAGTTCCAGCAGCGGCGTTAACAACGGCCGTGCTGCTCTGCCCAGGCCTTTGCACAGCAGAGGAAAGGCCTAACCTGTGTACAGGTGATTCTGCATATAATAACACAAATGGATTTGAGTGATGGACTCCTACAGGGTCGTAGGACCCTGTTTTGGATGGTTTCTGCCTTTCTGCAAACACAAGTGCAGGATCCCATACGTGAAAACAAAAATACAGATGGCAGGGTAATTTAAGTTGTACTGTAAAACGTATTAGGTTTTTGACAATGAAATGTACCTGTGTGGATGAAGAGTGAAGCAGCAAGCCCAGGTAGGCTTGTAACCGAGTTCAGCGGATACATTGCAAGTTGTACTGCCAAGTACTTGTAGTTCTTATTCTGCTTTTCGGGAGACACTAACTCAAATGCTCACTAACTCTGGCAAGCAGGTAACAAAATGTAGGTGTCTATTTAAATACAAGTGAATCACTGTTAACAGAGATCCTAAGAGACAATTCCTTTTTACAGCTGCCTTGGCTTCTCAGCTATTCTCTGCTGTTGCTAAGAATGCTGACACCATCCTGTTTCTTTAGGAAAGAGGGAAGAAAGCATGTACAGCTTTGTTTAGTATGTCTTGCTGATGTACACGAAGCCATCCTGTGTTCATTTTTGTTAGGAATTAACAGATGGAAAAGAGTTATCATAAGGAAAGTTATGGAAGTCCATGGGGAAAAACAGCTGCTCTGAGGTGTCTATCACTATAGTACTCGCATTGCTAAAGGATGAACAAAAAAAGTACTGAAAAAGGATGAGTTGGGTTGATGCTTTTTCTGCTTTCAGGATATTTTGCAGTCTCAATTCCACATAGATTCTATGAGCATAATGAACTGTGAGGCCATACTGTAACATTTCCACGTGTATCTTGTATGATTTCTGTCCTATGTGGTTGTCTAATTTCTTCAAAATCTGTAGGAGCTCTGAAACGCCCATCCCTCTGCCCAGCCGGACAGAAAGACCCCCGTGCTTTCTAAAGGAAATGAACACAGTCAACCTTATTTCCTAAACCCTTCCTTAGGACAGTAGCTAGAAAAGTAACTTAGGTCTATGTTGACCTTTTAACTCTCCAGAATGTAATTCGAAGAACATAAAATGTAGGCATTTCTTGACAATTTAATGATGTGTTAGTGAAGCAGCTTAATGAAGGAGGCTGGAAAATTCAGATGTAAATTTGGTAGTTGCTGTGATAGAGAATTAACTAATTGGTAGAGATACTCAGAAGTAAATTTTTACAAACTTTTTTTTTCTTTTCAGATATGAAGCACTGTGCCCTCTGATACTTACTTTGTTGGTTCTCACCATTGGAGGATGGCTGCCATACTCTGTGAAAATTGTTCTGGTCAGTACCACTACACCCAGGTCAAACAGCCGCTTGAAATCAGCTGCATGTTGTTCCTGATTATGCTGGGAAAAGTGTTCCTTGATTTCTTCATGTTGCAAGTTAAGCAAAAAAATGTGAAAGATAGTTTTATGGGATATTTTTGTGTTTCACTGGCACTTCTCGATTTCACGCTGCTGCTGACTATCTCTTTTATTTTCTGTTTTGAGGACTTTGCACTCTGGGGTGTGCGATTTACAAAGTACCACATTTGCCTGTTCACTCAGATAATTTCTCTTACCTACGGTATTTTACATTACCCGGTATATCTTGTGGCTGGTCTGGATTATTACATGGCTATAGCCCAAACCTCTCGATTTCCTAAAAGAGGTCAAAGATTACTTTATGTATTTGCTGTGGTTGTTATATGGATTTCAGGGTTTTTTTGTATTCTGAAAGTTCCCGCCATCTATGAAGAACTAGACATTCAGAATCGTTTTTCAACTTACCAGTGTCGTCTCTACACCAGCATGCAGAGCTACTCTGTCTCATGTGCCATGGTGCTGCTCATAGGCACGGCTCTCCTGGCTTGTCGGAAGGAAGTTACGACCATGCTGTGGTCTGTCAGGGTAGTTTCCTTTGCCAGTCAGCCTGTTCTGATGTTCTCCTATGTGTCTAACAACAGCAGCACTTGCTTTAAGTGGCAGCTCCTGACCAGACTCCTCATCTGTTTTCTTGGCACTTGGGCACCTTTTGTTCTTCTTCAAATTATCATTTTGTTGCTCGGTGCTCAGATTCCAGCCTACATGGAGATGAACGTCCCCTGGCTGTACTTTATCAACAGCTTTCTCATCGCAGTAGCGTACTGGTGTCGATGTCACGACGTTGAATTGACAGAGGAGATGTGGTCTACAGATCCATTTGTCAGCTGGAAATTCTGCTTTATGCCATTTAACAATGAAAACACAGAGGCAGCTGATAAACCGGGAACAGTAATTGTAAGCTGTTAATGAGCTGCTGACTGGAAAGACTGCAAATAAGTGCTGTGCCACAGAACTGTGCACTCCGACGTTCTGTGACTGTGTACTTACAGATAATCTAAGGAAACACCTCCAGAGCTATGACCCATGGAAAGAAGTCCAGCATCCACCAATATTGCAGTGAACATTGCACGAGACTGTGGGACACTGTGTGCTTCCACACTGGGTTCCAGTGGGCAGTAAGCACCTGCCAGTTCAGAGAATTTAACTTGGAAATACAGGTTTAAGAAAAGACCACTACTTATATAAAACAAGTTTTCAGTTAAACCTCTTGTTTATGACTAGAATTTTACACTTCCTTTAAATGGAATGATCTCAGGTTTTATAGTACAAAATGCAATAAAGCCTTCTTCAAAGCTGGGGCCCTTTTATCAGTGATGTACATGCTACCCTACTGGCAAAGGTTCAAACAACTTCTGTAATTTTTTGAAGTGTGTTTGTTTGTTAAGGTGTGACTTTTGGTCAGTTTAAGTTAAGGGTGGTTGTCTGTTTAATGAGAAAGAAATTGTTTTAGTTAATGTAAGGCTACAATTCCTACAGAAATACGAACTTTGTTTACATAGTACAAAAAATAGTGCAAGATGTGCAACTTCCACAACTCCAGGAAAGGTGCTGATGTTTCATTATATCTTTGCTACAGCTCCTCTCATGTATATGTGCACATAGTAAAAAGTAAATAATTACAGTCAGAGCAATAAGCAACAAGGTTACTTGCTATACATAAATACATGCCCAAGGTTAAAGAACGGCTTAAATTAAAATATAATTTATTTTGAAGCCAATTTACTTTAAAATGAAAATAGTTAAATTTGAAGTGGGACTACTTCAGTAGGGGAAGAATTAGTCACACTTCTAGCAAAAATACTCCACTTTCAACTTTTCCATAAAACTTACAGTTTTATGAAGGTCTTGATTTAATTTTGTAGAAGAGAAATAAACGATACACAACCAAAGCAGACAAATGGAAGTAGCATTTATTTCTGAAGCACTGAACTCACAATACGATGTTGTATTGAAATAGAAATGATATAAGTAAATGATGCTGTAAGGTTGGTTAATCATTCAACCCAGACCCACAGGGAACAATGATATCACACAAGAATACTCATTAAGAAAAATCTGCAGATAACAGAAGGTGCAATTACAAGCAAGTTTAAGCAGCATAGTATAAGGTGCTTTGTTTCAGCATTTGTATGATGAATTTACCCATTAACAGACAGATTAAAGAAATTTCACTTCTACAGATCATAACAAGTGAGAGAATCTAAAATTCATTCACATGCTAGTTGGCAATAGGAAAGTGCTTTTTTAAAAAAGATTCACAAAGTGAAGATCATATTTTTACATAGTTCACTGTGTGCTCTTCAACTGTAAAATTTTATTTTGGGTTAGAATTGACATGATTATATATCAATTATAGACATAGATTTAATTTCAGAATTTAATGCTACGTGGGCTAAAATTTCTTATAAAAGAATATTCCAGTATATCACTCCGTAAGAATACACAATCACATCTCAATCATATATTAATCTTACATTTCTGCAATATATCAAAGTCCAATTATAATCTGATTTATTACACCCCATATAGTGCTTCTTTTACCCACAGTCTGTGGTAAATTTGTTTGAGGTCTCAGTGATGTAATCAAAAGGACATGAGCATTTTTAAGCAGCAGAAAATGGTTTGGGGAAAATATGTCAAAAAGGCCATCAAAAGGACAGTAGATGATCAAAAACTGAATTTCAAAACTAGTGCAATAAAAGGAGGCAATGCTTAGCAACATAGTTTGAAGTGTTTGGCACCACAAATTATTTCATCCTTTTTGCTGGAAAACGTATCTGGAAGAAATTCTATTTCCATGTAAAAGTAGGAAAGCACGTACAACGTTAACTTGAAAAACAACTATAAGCAATCACTCCCCGCTCTCTCAAATTGTAATTGCTGTTGTTTAGCACTTGAGATGCTATAGCATAAACCGTGTCTAAACACATTTTTTGGACACGGCATTTCTTCAGGTTTTATATAAACTGGACACCCACTGAAATGGGGTTGACAAAATATTTACAAAACCTAATTCCGTTTAAAAACCAGCAAATATCTCAAATATAGTAATGCACCAGGCATTTCAGAAGATCATGAAATAACTAATCCCTATACACTTGGCAGGCAAGGGAAAATTCCTAATTTGAAATTCATTTAACACCAGATGAAGGCAAAGTTATTTTCAAGAACATACTTTCAGATGCTTCTGCTTTGTGTGGTTGGTCTCACCCTTCTGATTCATTAACATATACAGAACTGGAACTGCAAGAAGTCGGGTAAGGCTGCTGATGTATTTTATTTATCAGTGTGGTTCAGCTTCTCAACGCATAATTAAAGTTTATGCAACCCCATCTATCCTGACGTGGCAGAATTCCTGTAGTTGCTGCAGTGCTTCTAAGGCCATTTTAAGTTTTAGAATTTTTATTTTTTACAGGGAAGCCACAACATGCAGCCAAAGCAAATATTAACGTACTGATGTTACATCACCATATTACTATCAAATTCATTCTTCCATACTCTTCGGGGGAAGGTGCCAAAAAGCAACCACCTTTGGGCTGTCACCACACCCACCAAGTAGGTAATAGTGGCACTACGGGCCTTCACGTAGCACCCAACTGTGGCATCTGAGCCTGCTAAGTAACTACTTTAAAAAACATTAATAGTAGCTCTCTTTGTAAGCCCACTTTTCTCCTTGACTTTTTATGGAGGGAGATACCAGTTGTGAAGTGATCTTTATCCTATTACCCTCCTAACGACCGAATCTTTTCCTCTGTGCATTTTCTTTCATCTGGTGCTTCTGGGAAGTCCTAACACTAAACCTTGACCCCAGCCTTATAACCATAAACCAGTACTCTGTGGAACAGGATTAGTTTCACTGCCAGACAGAAAGAGGAGAGAACTAGGAAAGCAGTAGTATCTGAAATAATAAGAACTACAGACAACCACTACTGTTATCTCCTCTGAACATTACTTCTTGTGCTGTGCCAGCAACTAACAGCCTTATACCATTCAAGTACTTTACAGTCTCTAATTCTTAGAGGATTATTTGATATTAATGGTAACAGTGGCTAAAGTGTTAACCCTTTCTTAGAAACTTCTGTACTTTCCTCATATAAAGAATCCCTTGGAAATCAACATTGATTTTAATGAGATATTCTATGTGCTTTCAACTGTAAATAGAAGTATTTGGCCCTCGTTAATAAAACCCTTGATTCTTTACACACATGGTTTCTGATCAGTACTGGTTTGCTAACACTATAACACAAAGACCACTTAAAAAGGAAGCTGGGTGTGCAGAGGATCTCACTGTTCTTTCAAACATCGACTTTGCAAAAAGCTGCCAGAGGATGGCCACATCCTGGCTGCCAATACACCGGACAGGTAGTGGAGGACAACACGAGTCTTCCCACAGGCTGACTGGACTTCACCCACAAAGCAGACATGCCTCATGGATCAATTATATTTATATTTGTGCTTCTGGCCTCATCCCATCACCAGCAAGGATACCCTGATTTAATACCTATGAACAATACGATAAGACTTTCAACAACCCTACGTAACAATACAGTGCTTTTTATGCACAAATGTATTATGTATTGCACTTAAATGATATTTATGATCACTCTTACGAATGCACAATCGTGCTCAAATTTTAATTCTTCCTAGATGGAAAAGAATCTATTTAGATCTCCTTCTTCTAGCTTCTTAATGTACACAGTCATTTTAGGTAACTCAGCAGAAAGCCAATATATGCTGGAAGATTAAAATTTTTTAACTTGAAACTGACTTTAACACTGACTCCCTCCCAGAACTGTGCTTCCGAAAAGTTGTATCAATGGTTACAAAAGCTAGACTATAAGCTTACTACATACCTTCAATTACAAGCATATTCACATCTTTGAATTTTGTTTTTTCCTTCCACTTAGCTAGAAGAGATCAGTAAATAATACGCACAACCTTCAAATGAATGAGCAGGTGCATGTACATTTTAATGTAGAGGTTACACAAACCTAGACAGCAGCTTAGGATAGGGGCCTTGAATACATATGGAAGTGCTGACCATGAGACCCAGGGGACAAGTAGGACACAAAATGCTCCAGCCAACACGGCTGACACCCAATGGGGTGAAAAGCACATGTAGAAATCTGTATGGAGAAGGAAATGGCACGTGACAGAGCTCCTCCAAAGTTAGGAAGACGGTAAAAGCAAATCAGCCCAATTCATTTGGATTAGGGTAATGCATGCTACCTGCTTTTGTGTTCAGTCTATGTCCCAGGCTCTGACTGCAGGGTACAGGCTGTCCATCCGCTCCGACTACGTTAGGGACAGCAATTTGAAAAAGCAGACATAGCACCTACACAATGGGCACTTGTCTGTACCATAATTACCATCTCTTTTTTAAATGTTGCTATTTGCAAAGCCATCCAGTGGATGTAACTACATAGAACCGACAGGGTCTAAAATTCTTATCACTAAAGGCAGATTCTTTTAAAATGAAGTTAATTTAGGCTTAGCTTAGATGAACTAAGCATTAAATGAGTTTACATTTCTTTATCCTCCCAATATTTCCTATCTGAAACTACAGCTCACTACAGCTCAGCAAGAGTGACTTAAAAGTTAATTCACTACAAGCAAATTATTAACACCTTACATTGAAATTACACATTTAGAGCTCTCTTCATACCTGTCCCACACAGCATTCAACAGAAACAGTATATTTAAAACAAAATACTTTTTTAGTTTCTCTCCATCTCCATCCAACTAATTTGGGTGAACTTTAAAAAAAAGTATCCTACATTGATTCTTTTGCAGAGTCATTATCTGCAGCCTAGGACAATGGATGAGTAAAAGTCTGGTTAATGAGTGACAACTATATATCTAAATATATGGTAAGAGGACATCTCTATGCAATACTGGTAAGAAAATAACCCTGCAAGCTTTTATGCACATGCTTAATTTTAATATGAATAGTCTCGATACAATCAGAAGAACTACTCATGTTATAAATTATGTGGATGTCTAATTATTTGCAAAACCAGGGCTCAATACAGCTGTCACTGAATTCTTTGATCACTCAGAGCTATACATTTGTCAATGTGTAAGAAATTTCTTAAGTTACTGAGCTGCAAGTTTCTGCATTGATATTGTGATATTAAAATGAGAACAGTCATCTGAAATAGGCATTTGAATGGGTATGCTGGGCAGTGACACACTACACCCAAAGTCTCACTACATGAACTTCCATTCAAACTACACCTAAGATATGGTTTTATACCTGAACATTTCCTTACAGCTAAGATGAAGATAAAAAAGTGATGCAAAAGCTATTGTAAATCTAATACTTGTTTTTATCCCATTCCTTTCCTCTTGCTGCCACATGTGCAGTTATGACAGACTCCATCAGTTCTATCCAAAAGGCTGGATTCCCACTTGGGATTTGTCCAAAAGAAGTTGGGGGGGGGCAAAAAGCTGCTGTCACAGGAAAGAAATGAGGAAATGAATGCTTGCAGGACATAAACCTTCTAATCAAGATATCTCATTGACACAAATCTAGCAAAGGTTTTACCCTCCATGAAGAACTTCATTTCTGCAAAGAGAAATGATGGATTAATGGGTAAAGAATGGATTTACAATGCAGTCTGTTTAAAAACTCTTCAAACATTCTCTGGTGATCCAAGACAACTGGCAGTTTAACTTGACAAGATGGTTATTTTTTATTCCTTATATAAGCAAGGTGATCAAGTCTTACGAATGTGCCAAATGTGAGGCAACATAGGTTGGCTGGGAGAAGTTAGCAATTCATTGGCAACACTTGTTTTTGAACAAGGAGCAGCCGAGAGCTCCCAGAGCACTTTTAGTCAGTGAAGTGGCCGAGCTTCCTTGCCGGAGTTCTGTTTCTGCTGCAAAGCAGGCTTCCTCAGTGATAGGAGCCAGATTAATCAGAGGAGTCTGCATACCCATTTTGACCAGTCAGGTGGATTTCTTTAAAACCTCACATAAACTCTGAAGCTGAGACAAGTATAATAGTTATAATTCTATTGGAAGAAATCTTGACAGTCACATTCAGCCCAGTGCTCTGCAAAAGGGTTTTTCCCTGAGCTAAGGCTACAGTTTGCATTAAAGAGTAGGGTAGGATGGAGACTAGTGGAGAAAAAGGAAGGGAAAAAGCCATCCAACATTATCTCCCTTTTGAACTAAGATCCTACAGCATCCTGTATTCCTTTCTATAGGAACTGAAATATTGAAAATATTGGAAAATTGAAATATGTGAGATGTAGCCCACAACAGCAGCTGTCTGAATACAG
The DNA here is from genome assembly GCF_000690535.1 of Cariama cristata. Taxonomy (NCBI): domain Eukaryota; kingdom Metazoa; phylum Chordata; class Aves; order Cariamiformes; family Cariamidae; genus Cariama; species Cariama cristata. The sequence goes on from NW_009615556.1 coordinate 8,838, forward strand.
AAAACAAAACCCCAGGAAATAAAGCTAATGAAAAGGATTTCTTGTAGACACATCCAGTGGGAGTAAGTGTTAAAAAATAGTCAATTAAAACTTGCAATACTTACTCTTTTGCAAGAGGGTCTAGCTTCATTTGTGGGGAAAGCCATGGGAAATGGTAGTTCAAGCCTGGGAAAACCTCACCGATCTGAACAGAAACAAGCAATTGGTATGCAAAATGGTTCCGGAGAAATACTACTCTAATTATTATATTGCTTTTTTGAGTAAATTCAAAAGCTTCTGAAGTAGACTTCAGTTGCACTTGGAAGTTTTCCAGCGCACTTTAAGTACAGGTGTGATTTTTTTTTTTTAAACTGATTTTATTGACACAGCTATACTGGCAAACACTCCAATGCATGTGCATTTCGATCAGCATAGGTTAGTATAGCTGTGTCTGCTTTATGCCAAAAATCAGTGAAGGAGAATCAAAAAAACCAACAACTCTCAATATGCATAAGGCCCACGTTCTTAGTTGCTGCATTCATGAATATTTAAAGTATAACTCACTATCTGTGGCTCTCCCAAAACCACAGAAAATGTAGTGTACCAGAAGAACCAGAACAGATGTGCATTAATCAGGTCTCCTCTGAGGTCCTGGCATCTGTCAGTGATTATCTCCGAGAGTCATATATAAACACTAGCTGTAGAAGGTCTCCTGAAAGCTGTCTAATAAAGCAAAATTAAAACAGCCGTGAAATTCTCATGCATGTAACAACACTGTGATTAACTGCAGGTCTAAATAAGACTCCTAAGTCCACATCTTCAAATGTGCCTTAAGCCATTATCAAATCACATTTACGTATATCTACTTTTTACATTGCCAAAGAACAGTACAATCAGAAGACAGATTAAAAATTAGCCAGTGAAATTTTCGTATAAAAATAATAAAACTTTAAGACAAAAGCCAAAGGATAAATATCTAAGATATCTTTAGTCTTCAATTAGCTCATCAAAACAGAACATATCCTTTAAAACATATGTTACAGATATGCTACATGGTGTATCTTACAGAAATGCTACAAACGGGAACCTACTGTCTCCATCATTTGAATATCTTTCAAATGAACATTGCCAAACGTTGAACCTTCAACTAAGAAGTTTATTTTACAACAGTAACTAAAGACAGAAAAAAACAAATTAGAAAGTGCTTAGCAACTTCCCTCCAAAATTACCCCAGACGTCAATTAGTTCTCTAAAGCCTTTGGTGCCATTTGGAGAAGGACTCGCGCCACATACTAGCACGTAACAACAATGGGTTGTCCTAACTTGGAGCGTCAGAGGTTAATAAAAATATTAAAAACATCTACTATTAGTAAGCTCAAACAGTTGTAATTAAAAACAGTAATTCTAATGTTGATCTCTGGAAGATAATGGTAGAGAGTCTGTTAGTAGACACAAAGCAATAGTCTAATTAAAGGAAAATGAAGCACAGATTTTTCTGTAATCCCAATTTACTCTTTAAAGTCATCAGTTAAATAATATACATATTAATCTACCTGTCATAAACCTTCCTTTCAGCCAGTGTATGTGCATGGACTCCTTTTGATCTAGGTCAGCAGTTCTCAAACTTTAGATCAGTTCCTCTTCTTTTCAGGAATACTTTACAGCCCCCCTGAATGTCTCCCTACACAATGATATATTATGCATTAATTTGCATAAAATACAAAATACATTATTTGCAGATACATACACATATTTAATTCAAATATACACAACGACTCGTATCAGCACACATGCTCTTCTTTCCCAAAGGGATCTAGGTCTGTACATGAGGGGAGTGGAACTGCAAAAGGGAGGGAACAGAAGGTACACATCCATGAACATCCGTACCCAGGTGATGGGGAAGCAAAGGCCGAGAAGGCGCTGCTGCCTCGGAGCCCAAGCAGCTTCTGAGAGCGTCAGTACCTGGGGAAACACGTATTTGTTCCGCATACAGCGTGAGAGAGGGAAGATGGAGGGAAACACCAAAATCCCACCATCTGTCTCTGCAGCAGCCAAGTCAAAATCTCCTGCCAGAGGGACAAAGCAGAATCTCTAGAAATTTCTCCCAGAGTTGCCAAGCAGTGGCACTCCTCCTGCCGACCTGCAGCTCCAGGCTCCCTCACTGCAGCAGCAGTTGCTCCTACACTGAGCTCTGAAGGGACCTCACTGAGCAACTCACCATGCTCCTTCCTCAGACTAGTACAAGCCCAGCTCACGCTGGCCAGCAGACAAATAAAAGGTGCTTGGAAGCTTCCAGTGCAGCAATGGGAACGAACTACAGGAAAAGACAAGTTAGAAGAGGTATCAAGAAAAAAATCATCTAAGCTATGCTATCCCTTCGCCACCTCCAGTCTTTGAAGTACACTTGTCTCAATGCGAGCTAGTTCTGGCTGCAGTTTTCAGCCCCACACACCTCCACATTTGGGAACCTGAACCCCAAGTGTTCTCACACCTTCTCAGGATCCACTCTGAACCCTCATTTGAGAACTGCTGGTCTAGTTTAAGTAGCAGCATGCAAAACTACAAACCTAACAACTTAATGCCCTCTTAGTGCATAGCAGCATACGAAGAGTAAAGTAACATGTGCTTCAGTTACCTCTGGCAAGAGTGTCATGCCATTGCATTTCAGTAGCCTGATGAGGATTTTGATGCGATGTCTACATGGTTTATAGTATTTTCAGACTTCAAGAAAATACTACAGTGGCAGAGATGAGGGTAAGCCTACACAAGGAAAACCGGCTGCCAACCTACCCCTTACAAACAATTTGCTCGAGACTAAAAGAAACTCGGAGAGCACAACTAAATGCATAGCATTTTACTGTTATTAGTGCTTCCACATGGTCTGTGGACACTTCTGTTATTTCAGTCCAAAAACTGCTGTATGTGGGAAAAATCTTTCAGAATACAGCAACACAATTTAAATGGTGTTTAGATTGGGGTGGGTGCTGGGGTATCAATCTTAAACTCGTAAGATAAAATACATCTTGGGGAACATTAAACCTATCACATCATATTTCACTTCATGTTTTTTCATGAACTCCCACTTCAACTCAAAGTATTACTCAGGCTTTACCATGAAATTGGAAACTAGAGAGGACTACCTGGTATAATCAAAGGAACGTTTTTAAGTCTTTATGTGGGGAAAAACCCCATATATTTAACAAAACATCACAGTAACACTCATGCCACAGTGAAGATGTTGGCATATTACTGTCGGTTCTGTCACTGAGAAACTGTTGTTTAAACAGTCATGTTCACCCCCTAGGATTCTTTCAATGAATTGATACGTGCACAGATTTTCAATGCAGGTCCAAGCTTAATATTCATTGCACTCATAAGGTGATCCTCCTTCAATAACAGGAGAGCTTGTCCATCAATTTCTTGTGCTCTAAATTCGTCCGCAATATCCTGACAACCTACGAGGCAACACAAAAAAAGAATTACTGAGTTAGAAATGTGCATTCTTAGATGCTATGACTCTGTCCACGCTAGAGCTTTTCAGCTACACAATTTCCAATGCTCATCCCTTTAGCTTGTAGAAGCTAAGGTACATGCAAGAGTTCAATATTACGATGGTAACTGCCGAGACAGTCTGAAAGTAATTTTTACAACAGCCTCCAATTACACTGTAATTATTGGAGAATTGCTCATCGGAAATTTCAAGTCCTAGCAAAGACAGCTTTCTCATTTCATTAAGAGGAACAATCACCATGATCTCACAATTGGAAGAGACTGTCAAAATACCACTGAAATAGTAACTAAGTAAGAGCATAATTCAAGCGGGTTCTTTCCAGCAATAAAAAGATATGCATATTCTACTGCTATGTACAACTCACTGACAAAATTCACATAGTTATAATTTCCAAAAGGTGTTAATTCCATCAGTATGTTACCACCACTGGGTTAAGTAAATAGAATTTTGATTTATGGGCTTTAGCATAACTGTCATAAAGACACTTATCAGTTACCTGAGTGAACATTCTATGCACAGCAGTAAGTCACTTCACAAGTGCAACTTTAAACTAGTTGGATTTTTTTCTTTTTAAATGATAAACTCTTTTTCTGAACATGAAATAACACAGTCTCAGGTTGCTGAGGCCTACAACATAAGGAAAAGGGTGTTAGACTGTCCCACGTAACTGCAGGCCCTTTTCCACTGAAGAACACTGTGGAAACAAAAGGTTCCTCAAAAGATGTTCTGGACATCTGTTAAGCAGAAACAGTCAGTTATGCCTGGCTGTATGGCAGCTCTGTTATACAGAGTAATGTCTTCTAACAATGTCAATAAGAGCACTCATTGTCAGTTGTTTATTTGAAGCTTCTTTCCCCAAAGCCATGTTTTTAATGTTTTTTGTATTTTTATGTTCTCAATCCAGTGGTCTCTCCATCTGCCTCAGAGCCTTTCAGACACATTTTAATTTGTGCTCTACCTTCCGTTCCTCCTTTCAATTAGTCCTCAGTTAAGCCTATTTTTTGGCATTTTTATATTTTCCCCTGTTCGAAAAGTATACTATTACAGAGATATGAAAATACTGTGTAGAACAACTTCCCCCCTGCAGATGAGAGCAATTGACTAATTTCATGTCCTCTTGTGTGTTCAGATTTAAATTCTATAAAGAATAGATAGTCTAATTTCCTGGTGGATTTACAAATGAGTAAGAGACAAATAGAAAGGAAACGTGGAAGCAAGTATTAATTCATTTGGATTATTACTATGTAGTAGTCATAACATTCAAGGTTGGAAAAGGTTAGCTTTTCACAAAGAATACAGCACCATTTTTTTTCCTTAATGATTTGTTAAACTGACCTCATGCAACAATTAGGTGCCACCTTATTAAGGAAAGGGAAAAATTAAGATAATTTGAAAAGAGAAAGCTCTTATTATGGAATTTTACTGTATCCTATAGCTACACTTCTAAACCTCTGCAGTTTAGGTTACAACTGTGTAAACTACAATCCCAAACCCAAAACAGTTACTCTGTAGCAGTTGGCTAACTTTTAATCAGAACTAAGGACTATTTTCCATAGCATTTAAAACAATGCAGCTTTAATATATGATAAACGCCCAGTTCTTGGGCATTATTTATTGTAAGAAGAAATTACAGTGGTATCTTTTGGAGAAAAAAAAACCAAACAAAACACTAGTTTGTCATGAACAGTATTTATATAGCCAATATAAAGCTATTAAAATGTTTTACTGCTCGCACGTATTCTGTAACATTTACTTTTAATATTTCTGGTACAGTGATGCACTAGTGCAGCCCAGCTACAAAGTATACCACAATCAGTAAGCTCCAGAATTCTTCAGGAACCCAGAGTTGTCAGAGAGCTCCTGAAACAGCGTTGCCAATTCCAGCGACCAAGTGGAGATAATGCTGCCAGTAACGTGAAGAAAAACCTTAAGACAACTGACCATTCTCAGGAGGATTTAACAGCTCTATCATAAAGGTTCTTATTTACGTGTAGACACCAGAGAAAACATCTGTAAGTCAAGCACTAAGTAAGTATTTCTGTGGGAGGTATCACTGTGTCTGACTTGAGACCTGAACATGATGACTGTCAGACCATAGCATTTACAAAGAATCTGAGAGATCAAGAGAAGTTTTTACATTTAGGAACAAAAGTGGTCCTATTAAAACAGATAACTGGTGGTTGTTGCAGGCTTTTTTCTTGAAGCAGGACAAGAAGCATTTCCACGAAACTTCTCCTAAAATACCTTTTATCAAAGTCATTTTGTAGAAGCAAAGGATGAAAGTTGAATGTACTTCAGTTCCCTCATCGAAGCACATGTGGGTATTCTTAAGCACTTTTGCAATTGGTTGTTGTGCAGTAATTTAGCTTAAAAAAAAGGATGGGAAGAGGGTGAAAGAACATTAACCTTGCAACTGAAGAAAGAAAGGAGGAACAACTCTGCTGGAGCTTAAACTGTTGTTGTCTCTTTGCCTCAGAAGAAGTAACAGTAGCCACGTCCTACAATCTTCCCTTCTCCAAAATACTCCAGAGGAATTCAGGAAAAGCCTGACAAAACTCAACTCCACAGTTAGATCTCAGCTACAGACTCCATGCAGAAAGCTGTAAATCAAAACAGATGTCCCTAATGTTTATGAAAAGCTGACAAATCACCGTCTCCTACAACATGGCAGATGGTCTGCATGGACTGCACCAAGTATATACTGCAAAACAGCATAATGAAAGTCAATTATATTGTTTCTTCTATTATTCAACTCTGACAGCATATGAAAAAATATTTTTTCAGAGAGTGGCTTGGGAATATATTGAACAGAATAAACTCCAAAATTGCCAGAAAACATGAATGTAGCTATGTAACAAAAATTCTGGCAAGTTGTGAATTTTAAATACCAATTGAACTTTTTTAAAAAAAAGTATTTGAGAAACTAGGCCTTAATACAGATGGGAATGAGTCACTATAATAAATTTTCATTAAATACAGAGAAATATAAAGTTTAAAATCAAAGATTACCTTGTTTATAGAACACAAAAACCCCTCCAGATCGAGCAGCTGGTGAAATATTCTAAAAGTAATGGTTTCAAACCAGAAACCACATTTTAATAATAATATTTTTGTTTTCATACTTGCAAGTGAATTTTGTTTATGTGGTACTTTAAGTTTTCTAGGACATGAACTATCATTTATTCTTTTGCAGAACCTAGGATCAGGAAGTTAATTCAATAACTAGAGCCTCAAATCTATAAAAATAGTAACTCAAAGCAGCAGCGATATAGTTATATTCCAGTAACACAGCTGAAGTACAGAAACATGAATGACCATGTCTCAAACCTAGGAGCTTTGCTTGTTTTTACAGACATCGCTGCAGGCTCCCAGAAGCAGATAACATAACTTAATTGCAGTTTATAATCTATCAGAAAAGGTACATCAAGGATTACTTTTGCTGATTTAAGACATCCTTTATTCAATTCTTTGCCTGACCTGCTTTATAAAAGATTAACTGTCATAACCCATGCATATGACTTCGCAATGAAGACACATTCCTTATGGGTTATTAGCCTAATGGAATACACAGAAAAACGGTTTAGCATTCCAGAAAAAGTAGAAAAACCAAACTAAACTTGGGTTTCAACATTTTGACATACAAGTTACATGTGTAAGCAACAAAAATTCTTGTATGACTGCTAGCATGGAGACCTGCCTTGTTATCTGGAAGGATTACAGTATCCGATCAGATAGAATGGCATCCTTGGGAAAGAGTGGGGAGTGAAACTTTAAAGCTTATGATAGTTAGAAAATGATAAATAAACAACAAATAACCTGAAGATGATATAAAGGTAACTATGAATACTGAGCTGAAGAAAAGGTTTGTAAATAAGGAGAGACAAGATTATTTTTTCTGAGAACAGACCGTGCCTACCAGTATGCAGAGTCTATACGCAGAAGTTCCCTACATTTCAGTTACTGAGCAAAGCTATGCAAAACAAAGTTTAGCTTTATAAAAGAAACTTCCTTATTCTTTTTTAATGGCTTGTATCAGGGCAATTCGTTCAAATTTTTCAGTTGTATAAAGGGAAATAACTCTCTTCTTGCCTTTTCTACTGAACAAGCAGCAAGTAAGGAGGGAAGAGAAGAAAGAAGTGTAAAAGGGAAGAAGCGTGTCTGATCTCTCTACTGACCTCTTGAGAGAAGTCAGACTGAAGGGAGGAACAGCTCTAATCTCCATCAGCTGGGATGCAACAGCAGAAGTGGGACTAGTTCTATCAACATGGGATTTGAGCTGAAGGAATAAGCAAGAGGAAACAAATCACATTCCAATTTCTATCACCAACAAGTACGCTAGTGCTGTTACCACACCACCTCCTCAACACACTGCTGCTAAAAAGCAAGGAACTTTACTGTTAAAAGAAAAAAGGGAACAAGTTATGCACATTACATACCAGGCAAAGAATGTATAAAGGCCCAAACTTCATCAACAGTCCATACTGATGGGTCAGCTTGCACCACTGGTAGCAAGTCAATGCTCTCTGGCATTTTCCTAATTCTTAGTTCCCTAAGTTCACGTTCTCTCTCTCTTTCACTCTGTCTTCGCAGACGGGTGGTCATGGCAGTTGGAACAGCATCTTCATGAGAAGCCGTATCTTCTTCTGCAGATGGATAAGTAATTGGAAGCTGGAAAACGCAGTACAAATACACTACAGTATTATATTTTATTTGTAATTCCCAAAACAATGCCATAGTTTTAAGCAAATATTCCACAGACCTGTCTAAGAAAATGATCTCGTGACGCCCCATCAGGGCCACTCGGTCGACGCCCGCGTCGCCCAAGACTTTGGCTATCTGATTTCCGATTCCAACGACTGGTCTTGTCTGATGTAAACAGCCCAAATTTCTTAGTGCAACTAAGGCTGTGCCTAAAGAAGTAAGATATATTCAATAATGCACTAATAGTTTTTTGGACTGAATTCAACCAATTAACCATAAAATTACAGTGTTGTAGAAATGCTGCCTAATTAAAGTCAGCAACAGCTGTCACAGAAATCCAAGAGAAAGGTACTTCAAAGGCCATTTACTCAATTCCCTTGTCTTGATGCAAGATCAAGTACATCCAGATCATCCCTGGAAGATGTCCATCCTTCCCATTCTTTAAAATTTTCCACAACAAAAATAACTTTGCATTTTATCAAATAGTCCAATCCCGCTTCTCCAAGATGTCCACTAAAAGCCTGAAGTCACATTGTGCCTTTTGCTTCCATTTTCTCTACCTAGCTGATACCCAGTCAAGGGAGGATGAAGGCAAAAAATCCCATCTTAAAATTAAGGGGCCAAATCCCTCCTTAGCATTATTTTGCTAGTAGCGTCCCAACAAGTACCAAATCCAAAATATACAATCCCACTACTTAAAATAGGAGTGTCTCACATGGGGGATTAAAAAAGTAACAGACATTAAGAGAAAGGAGGTCTCTAGGCACACTGATGCAAAAAAAGAACTATTCCCCATTTCTAAAACATCTGCGATTAAACATCAATTTTCCAGCTGTAATGATGGAAGGTTTTACATTCAGATGTTGATTACAAATTCTTCTTCTCTTCACTAGAACAAAATTAAAGCGGCATACTAAACTCAGAGGAACAGAAACCAGCCGTTTTCCTCTGCCAACCATGTACAAGTAAATGGCATCACTTATTATTTTCAAGAAAGGAGAAGCTTTAGAAAACACTAAGTTATTTATGTTTATGAATATTTCTATTTTACTCTATGCAAATAAAGAATTTTTACACTGTTACTAAAAATATTTTAGAATGTCTTTTGTCTACGCAGCATTTCAATTATGCCAAGATAAATACAGTAGGTTTTTTTCCCTAGCATCACACACAACTTTAAGAAAGCCCCGCTAGCCCAGCATTCTTTCTCTGACATTGCCCAACATTAAGGGGACAATAGGAATATGATAAATATATAATGATTTGTGGCCCATGAACCTCTGCACCAATTTCCAAACACTCAGTAACGGATTTCTCTTCCGTGATACCCATTCACCTTCCCATAAGCCCAACAACACTCGCAGCACCCTCTGGAAAGAGGTCCACAATTTTACTGTAATTCCTTTTGTGTATCTTCTTGAAATACATTATAATTTGGGTAGAAGGCAGCCACGTTTTACTGTTTCTTTATTTTTCAACATCAGATACTATTTGGGTGCTATTGTTATTAACCAGATAGTGATAAGCAATAACTAGACAGAATACCTTTTAGCACAGGATGTGGAGCAAAATCTTTTTGACCGCAGAAACTTATTAGAATATCCCATTTTTCCACAAAATTCACACTTCAGAAGATCATTTTCAATTTCATCCAGTCCCTCTAAAGAAAGCAGTGAGGCATAAAGAAATCAGTTTCAATGACAAAATTACGTCCAAATTTCTCATCTCAAGAAGGCAGGCGGAAGATTTTCAAATATTCAACACATTTAATTAAATATTTCGATTAACAGAAAACTATGCAAAGCTAAGCAAGTCATAGATTTCATCCTCTATAGAAAAGATCTCGAGCAAACTGAACTTTACTGAACCTTCAATTAAGTCATGCAATGAACTTAATCAGCTTTTCTGTTAAATTTCAAGCCATCCATAACCAAGTATGCCCTCAAACGTGGCGAACAATTAAAAACAAGTGTTACAGTCCTCATGAATTATTGCTTATGAAGAGTTCATTAAGAGAACAGGGCATTCTATGGACTAAATTCAAGCTCTCCTGTAATGACACAATGCATCAACCTTTTAAATTACGTACTTTGAATAAGCAACTGCTACAACCAAAGGGACTTGTGAAAGCAAGTAAAACATTGAATCTTATATAAAAAAAGATAAGCTGCATATAAGAAAAAAAGAATTATAGCATCTACTGATTTACAATCTACTGTTACAGAATATTTTTCTGTTGGTGGTGAGATGAGGAGGCAGTTTTCCGGCTCTTTGTGAACTCAAACACCCACTGAGATAAGTATCAGTGAAATAAAAAGTAGAAAAGCCCCAAAAAAGGTAGTACAAGGCAACAAGGCAGCATACACGTCACACACACGGAATTGTCTATGCTACAGCATGGTTTGTACGTAGTTTAGAATAATGCCACCATATTGGCAAGCCAACTTGACTTCTGGTATGGAAAAAAAATCCTTATCCCCATGCACCATCTGTGAAATACATCGTAAGGAGGGAAGGAGTAAAACTGGCACAAACTGACATGTAACATTTTGCAGTCATTCAGGTCAAGCGGAAGAACTGCAATCCACGTGGCTGCAAACACGGTCAAAATACACTGCTCAGAAATTCAGAGGACTAAACAAACATACATTTCTCCCACATTTCTAATTTACCCGAGTCACTGTTTCATATACTTTGGCTCTTGCTATTCACCTTCCGTGTCTGTACTTTTAAAAATTTAAAGCTAGCTTTTTGTTCTAAACTCTTTGTTAGAAGAACTGCAATCCACGAGGCTGCAAACACGGTCAAAATACACTGCTCAGAAATTCAGAGGACTAAACAAACATACATTTCTCCCACATTTCTAATTTACCCGAGTCACTGTTTCATATACTTTGGCTCTTGCTATTCACCTTCCATGTCTGTACTTTTAAAAATTGCAAACTAGCTTTTTGTTCTAAACTCTTTGTTAAACTCTGATGCCAGCTAAAGGCAAGTATCAGAGTTTAACTGAAAGATTTTAACTATGAATTTGTAAAAGTCTGTTACAGCAATGTTAACTCACTGAACTGTTTGCTAATGCTAACTATTGTACTGAGAAGGTAACACAAAAGCACTAGTGCAGCAAAGAGCTGAAAATACTGAAAAGGGTATTTGAGTAACATATCTGATGTATCAGGACTCAAAGACATAACTAAAGTCAACATATCCTTCAGCAGTGTCAGACTGAAAATTACCATGTTGTACGTCTCCAACTTAGTAAGCTGGTATCACGTAAGTTGGAAACTAGAAACGTACCAAATCTGACCCACCCTGTAACTGAAGTTAAATACCAGAGATGCATCCTTCAAATAAATCACTCATTCTCACAAACAAAAACGAAATCTCACTCCCAATCCAGGTCATGCTATGTGGAAAAAAGTGACAATAGAGTGAAGCAAAAATTGATGCTAAGAGCCTTTTTTTTTTTTGCATATTAGGTGTTTCTACCATAAATGCAATCATATCCTGGTTTAATATTAAAAAATCTCCTTTGCTCAACTTCTGCATATGTGGATGTGTCTCAATGCTGGATGTTTCCTACTAGCTCATCTAATGAGTGTGCAAATTATGTACATAAATCTAACACCAGCTGTCAGGAACAATAACTAAAACGAAAAACATGAATGTTTGCATAATTCCATAGAACAACAGACAAACTGTCTGAAATCAAAACAGCAACATAGTGTTAATACTGAAAAGTTCATAGGGAATGCTATTGAAAAGAAAATGGAATTAAGGTTTACTGTAACAAATTAAGGGCAAAATAACTATTGCAAACAGAGCTTCAAATATTCTAGAAGATACACCAGATGGCAAAAAGTTTTTCTGGTTTGAAATATATTGGGTGAAACAAGGTATTAAAAAACTGCCCTCTTGATCAAGAAAGCAAGTTTATTTAATCGAATGTACTAAGCACAGCCATGAGCTAAGAGATTTACAAGTCTCATTTTGTCTGTAGAAAAGTAGTATAACTCCATTGAGCTGTAAAATAACCAAAAAATGTCAAACAAGTCATACAATTTGCCAGATGACTTTTTTTTAAAGCCTCTTGTGCTTGATGCTTTCATGTCACTGGACTTCCCTCTCAAAGAGCTGGTTACATGGAAGCCCTCATTGGGAGATGACACCAAAAAAATAACAGCAGTTTTAAATTAAATGAAATAAAGGTTTAGAGAACTTCCAGCCACACTGCAGCCCTCCACTATTAGTATGCCAGATGCTTGCCTTCTAAAATTTAGCCTGCCATGCCTATGTGAAAGTTTGTGAAGAATAAGGTATGGGCCTCAAATTATTTTACAGTAGAATATTGTGTAATACATTCAAAAAATAGACTCTGTGAAAACATCTTTCTATGTAGACAACTTAACTACAACATAATCAAAAGAAAGTTACGGTTACAAAGCAACGCATTGCAAATATCTGCCACTGCCTAAACTAGGCAGTTACAAAAATAGATTCTGTGAAAACTGTTTCTTCATCTTTCTATGTAGACAACTTAACTACAACATAATCAAAAGAAAGTTACGGTTACAAAGCAAAGCATTGCAAATATCTGCCACTGCCTAAACTAGGCAGTTACTGCAAAATGAAGAAGGGCTCTGGACTATACTGAGATACACTAGTAAATGCAATCATATAATCAGGCATAATTTAGGAAATCCTGTTTTATGTTTCATTTTCAGGCACTGTTTCCACAGTTTCTGACTTCTTTGCACAGAAGTTGTATCAACATGTAGCAGGACTGCAACCCACCAGTATTTCCTTTCAGTGATGTGCTTCCAAGCTAAACCAGCTCCTACTAAAAAAATCAGTGCTCCAAGTAAAAATATGCTCTTAATTTCAAGCAGAGATACATATTGCCTGAGCAGTAAATCAGCCTTAAGCAGAAATTCCAACCATGTTTACTTGACTTCACTACCAACAAATACTCTTCTTGAATTCAGAATGCTTTCTAAAGCAAGCTTTTTAGCTTGTCTGCAATCCCTGACTTGGGTCTGACCCAATACATTCATAAATGGTAATGGATATAAATCACTGTGGTAAAAAAGAATGTATCCGAATCTAATAATCTAAAAAAAACGAATTTTGAGCTAATTTGTTTGCTGAGATACACAATGGATGCAGCAAACTTCCCTACTGCACTTCAGTACCATTCACCAAGGCAGAAAACACAGTAACTAAAACTGCCACTGCTGTTGCTACCTTGAAAGTTCCCCTGAGAAAAGACTGGGGGATAAACTGTTTTAATTAAGTGACAATTTACAATGCCTGGAGTGGAAAGTAGTTGAAGCACAGCTATGGTGATGCTTGCTACTGCTCAGGACACGTGTCTTGACTTTTTCCAACCACTTCCCCGATGCAGACCTGTGGCAGCAGCAGGCTCTGTATTTGCCGCCTCTTACTCTGCTCACTACAGTTTTGATATGAAAGAGGCAAAAGAACTATTTTAGGAGAATGAAACTAAGAGTTGGCATTAAGACAAATTTAAACAGATCACCAAAAACAGCTCCTCTGCAATTGCTCAAGCTGTGGAGGAGAAAATCCAGAAGTGGCTGAAAAATTTTGAACTTTCAGATCTTGGATGAATTTATACAAAAATGTGAGTTAAAGAATAACTTGGCTTTTCTGGGCCAGGTCATGGTTTAATTTCCATTTCATAACACTCATGAGGCTACCTACATTAGAGCTTGAACAGTAACAGTGTTGTAATACATCCAAAATAGTTCACTGCCGAGTTCTAAAAAATCTGTGATGATGATTATGTCCAGTACTGCATGGGGAACTCAATTTAGTTCCTGAGCTGTGCCAGAGACCGCTGTATTCTAAGCAGGACAAGTGCATAGTTTCTTGACATTTGTGTGCATCTACAGCAACTGCTGTTATGATGCGAAGCTAGTAAAAAACATTTGAAAATAGTTTCTATTACAGATAGTGTAAAGACTGGAGAAAGATTCCAGAAGTACAGACAGGATGGGAATCTGTAATACATACAGAACTGAAGGAAAAAATAAAAAGGATATTTAAACAAAAGCTACAAACCTTCTGCAATCATATCCTCTATCTCTGTGTCCGATGAGTTGTCTGCATGTTTTGTATTCTGCAAGTCTGATTCAACACACACAACACTCATGATTTGACCCTCCACTAGCAATCTTTTTTCTGCAGGCTGTTCTACCAGCAAAGATGAACGACTTACCTATTGCAATAAAAGCAAAGCAACATTGATTAACTGAGCAATCAATAATTCAAAATAGTATTTGTGAGTTTGCAGTTGTAACTGAGACATATCACAGTTCTATTCCGTATCGATTAATCATTATTATATAGTGCCAAAGCTCTAAATACTATTTCTCAAGCAAACACAAAGACTCACTCCTGCTCTGCAAAGTTTGCAATTATGTTTAATACAGGAAGAAACACATTATATCTAGTGATACAAAGGAATGGGAAAATGAGAGTCTCATTAAATTAGTTAATAAGGCAGGCTCAAAGGGTTTAAACTGTCCATTTGTGGATTTAAAATTTTCAACAGGAATTCTTACCAGACACAGTACTAATCACATCAAACTCAGTAAGAGGTGTGCCAGTGCTTTAAGCAACAAATTTTTAACACTTTAGAATTTCAACACAGACTCATCTCAGATTTAAATTAAGATTTAAATTAAAGTATCACTTCAATTGAGGTATCTAGGAGACAGACGAATGTAAAACAAAGTTATCGCAAATGGTAGCCTAAAATCACTCTCTGTAGTTGTATCTGGATACAGCCTATCTACTCAACTGTGTATCTGTTTTCATTTAGTACCAGTGATACTGGCAAGCCAAACAGTATCACGAATTCCAATTATATACGCAAGACAATACAAACAGTATACAAGTATGCTAAATGCTGTAAGAAACAGGTTAGCAATTAGTGGGAGAAAGGTCAAAACCAACATTTCAAAAATGATTCAAGTTCTAAATAGCTACTATCCAAAAATAACACCATCCTTAAAAATACTTTGCTTCAAAAATTAGTAGTGAAAAATTCACAGCAACTTTCACACTTACAGGGAACGGCTCTAACCCCTCCTGAATCACAAAGCCTTCAATAACGTGGGTCAGGATCTGTGGTTTAACAATAGCCTGTGGAGGTTTATTTTCTAGGCTAGGGATGCTATTGGGCATTGATGTGCTGTTGCTCCTTGTTGTTGCTGCTGGAAGCAAAAGAGGTGGTGGTGGAATAGAGGCATGTGAAGGATCAGACGGAGATTTAATTACTGAGGCACTGACGGATGATGTCACTGAAGGTAGTCCCCCATGTTCTGAAAAGAATAACAAAGTGTGTTATGTTTTTATCACTTATGTCCAACCATTGGCTCAGAATTCTAGAAATAAGAGGTGATAAACACACCCAGCTCCGCACCCATCATCCTGTAACACAGGCTTTTCCCTATGGTTTATAGATTTTTACCTTCAAAACAAGATGGTTTTCCTTGACAGACTATTCCACAAGCGAAACATTTTCCTTTACTCAGTACCTACTATCTATAAGCACAGTGGGCCATTAATTACCCACACAAATCACAAATGCATAAGTCAAAAGCAGAAAGCAGTATTTTCAAACACTTGGTTCTCAAGACTGAGCAGCTGAGGTATTTCTAAAGACAGAATTTATTTTCAGGGATACTTTGAGCCTCAGTAACCTGCAGGATCACAAGTATTACAACGTCAAGCCACTAAACACCACTAAGCATATAGCATATATAGATATACACACACTATACTATATATAGAGAGAGTATATATTTATATACTTAGCACACTGGGGAAGTTACATTAGTTTGCAGGACAACAGTTGACACAGGCATATCTCTCATAATTCACTGAAGAAAAATTTTCATTGGGAGCTTCTGCATTAGAACAGCTCTTTACTGTGGCGTATAAAAAAAATGGTGCCAAGAAGAATCATACAGTGTAGTCAACCATTCCAACAGCAACTTCTAATTGCTGACCCTGATTCTGCAAAATCAATCTTCACTCCAGATCAGTCAGCATATTTTGCCAATATCACACAGCTAGCACTTAAAGATTAATTGGAGATTGACACTCCTGTTAAGATTTCAGTATAAAAGTATATGCTAAAGAGCTCACCTTTGGGACTGAATCATTCGTTCTATCACATGGATTTTGAATACATTTCATACCATTTCTTTTACTTAGAAAAGGATACCACTGAATTATATTAAAAAAATCAAAACAATAGATTTTTATTTTAACACATCAATAACTAGTAGAAGTTTCTAAGCAGAACAGCCATCTTAGTTTTGACATTTGTTCTCACCTGACAAAGGATCTTCTGAATTAAGTGCCTCTCCATTCCCCAAGGTTATGGCTGGGGGGGGGGAAAAGGGGGGGGGGGGGGGGGTGGGC
>NW_009615556.1:25513-41981 GCF_000690535.1 Cariama cristata
AGCCATATGGACACAATCCGATTCCTCGGGCATCTCTTCTTCACATACATTCTCCACTTGGTAAATCTGCATCCAACAAACTATTGCTTTAGAGAGATTTCCATTCTATCTTAATACCTTAAAAGAGTTGCATAAATACAGTTTTTAAAATAATTTACCAGTTAAAGTGTTAAAATACGCTAATCTCCTAATACAATACTAGTTTTCAAACTGCGTACAAAATAACGAACTCTGAGGACATCACAATGCCTATGACAGCAAAATTACTTTGCTACAAATAGCAAAATATAAAAAGGTACAGTTCTCCTATCAAACAGATCAGAGAACTTGACTTTTTCAACATCTTATCTTTATAGTTTACTGTATTTTTTACATAAACATTTGTAGCTATTTAAACACTTCTGCAAAATGCAAGCTTTATGACACAATGACAAGTCTGCAAATTGTTCTCTATCTTATAGAGCAGTGTAATCAAACTGAGTATTTCTGAACAGCACACCAAGACTATCAGGTATTAGTAGTTGTAGGAGATAAGGTATTTTCCTCAAAACTATTAAAGTAAATTCATGTTAATTACTGGCAGCCAGTTTAGCAGATTAGGATGTAAACCACCACCTTGTCAAAAGCAAACTGGCTTCTACTCTTTTGCCCAATTTCTACGTGAAGTACCACACAGAGTTGAGATTATCATTACCCTCTTAATACAAATTAAACAGCACACCTTCTTCCTCAGCTCGTTGGTAGCCTGAAGAAACCCTACAAAAGCTGTTGATTCTTTTGCTCATGTTTATTTCATCAGCATGTTACCACTAAAGCCTAGTACTGCCATGTTAAATGTCATCATTATTTGCATATAATTTTATTTCACTGATATTTTACTGTACATGATTTTAGTTCAGTGAGAGTGAAGCTGAAACCTTTAGTTACAAACTGCAAACACCTGAGACTAACATTGAACTAAATTAAATGGCAGCAACAGGGAACACCAAGACAGCATCAAAAATTCCCCTATTTTTTATGAAGAGGATCTTTTCAATGTTAGTACAAAATTAATTATCCAGAACTCTATTATCTTAATAATCTGCTATGCATCTTCACACCTAGTATAGAGGTGATTCTCCTACTCAAAATTTCGATTGCCTATATTACATTTGTATTAACAAAGAGGCAAAAGCTTACAGTCCATATGGTGTATTTACCAAAACTCATTTTGATTTAAATGTTGATATATATTTACTTGGGCTTATTTTAAACTTTAGATATGCTGCAATTTCATTAAGAGATAAGATCTTAGGTCAAAAAGTTGCACTTTCATGATTCTTGGTTAATATGCTTGACTGATGATCCATTGCAAAAAGTCAAAAAAACCACCCCAGAGGAAGATGTCTATTGTTTTCTTAAAACTCATTTCTGTGACCAATAGGTTTCTTCTGGTCCTCTGTCTAGCACCGGGTTTAGCTCCCTCTGAAGTCAATGGGCAAGATTTACACCTCTTTAGAGAAGCCAAGAATAAAGAATAAAGGACTGCAATATTACCACTTACCACTGGAGTTTCAATTGGTACCGATGGCTGCACCTGAAGATTTACTGCAACAGTCTGTGGTGGTGGAAGGTTTTGAAATGGCAGCTGGACCAAAGCTTCTGCAGCAGGAAGTTCTTCCTCAGAAACCAAAGTGTTTTGAACCAAAACCTGGCCCTGGGACAGAATTTCAGGCTGCACTTGTAAAGACTGCACAGACTGCAATGGCAGTTGTTGAATCTGGGTTGAAGATGCTGACAGCTGAGGAGGAGCTGCAAGAGGGATAGGTGTGGACTGCAAGGCTGAATATTGCTGGTGTGGTGTTGAGGGCACGATCTGCTGGCCTGGTGAAACTAAGCTGGGCTGATCTACTGACCCTATATGTACAGCAGGGGAAGACGGAAGTGGAAGATGCGACGGAAGATTAAGTGGCTGTGCAATTGGTCGAGCTGGATTGGTAGTAGTTTGCTGAGAAGCAGTGTGCTCTGGTTGAAGAGCTGTTGGCACGAGGGAGTTTGCCTGTGATTGAACAAGTGCTTGAGGGTGAATAATTATTGTGGGTGACTGACTAGGGGAGTGAGAAGGTGGAGGGGATACCACTACTGACTGCTGAGCTGACTGGGATGGAGTAGGAGATAGTGTTAGAGGTGGAGGATGGACGTGAATAGGTGAGCAATGAGACTGGACACTGCTGGGACCCGGAGGAAGACCATGGCTTGGGAGTGGTAGACAGTGCTGTGATGGAGGGGGTTCCTGACCCGAAGGAGTCTGAAGTGCAATGGGCTGGACTTGCTGCTGCTGTTGCAATATCAGCTGATGATGGGAAATCTTTGGAGGTGGTGAATGAAGTGGGATCTGCTGATGTTTCACTAGAGAATGAGGTTGCAATGGAGAATATGAAGCTGTGAGGGGGGAAAAAAAGTGACAATTAGTATTTACTTCTTCGAGTCCAGAGAATATTACAAAAATAGTAAAAGAAAGGAAGTTTTTACTTTGAAGTAAGACCAGCATAGCTTTTTCAACCCTTTGGATCTATGTTTAGAAATATCTTCTTTGACAGCATATAGTACACAAGAACAATTTATCAGCGAAATTTTATACCAATTTCCAAAGCAAAATCCAGCAATGAGTAAAGGAATACAGCCATGCTTTTTACATATACATACAAATACATGTATTTTCTACATAAAAGTATCTGAACTTTTCTTTTTGATGCTAGTTCTAAGATTATTGCTGATCCAGCCTTTGCTTATTTAAGAACTTCATACAACTTTAAATGGACTTAACCTTTGCTTTGAAACAGACTGGAATAGAAGAGATAAGCATGTCACAATCAAGAGGATTTGTTGATAACTGTGAAGTTAAAGTTTAGGTAATACAATTTTAAGAGACAAAACAAAATTCCAAGAGTTCAGTATGAATTAAAACCTTTCAAAGTATTTTCCTGAATTCGAACACACAAACTGAAAGGTATGAATTAAAAACCAGTGCAGCTTCCACAGACATCACAAGATCTTTAAGTGAACCAGTGACTCACTAATAATTCCTTAGAGCACACGCACACGTATTTTCCTCCACATGCAAACCTCTCCTTGCTTTGTCTTTTCCACTTGAGAAACAACTCATTTATGTGTCTTTTTTATTATTTATTCTGCTAGTGAAGATGAATTTTTTCCTTACAGAAGTGAGTTCTAAGAGCATTAGGGCTCAATATGTCAAGAAGGTCTGCCTCACAGTTTTACTCCTTCTCTAAAAGCTACCATTAAACCAAGCTAAATTCCATAGAATTCAGACCAATTGTCTAGACTACCCTTACTCTTTCAAAATAAGGAAGCTAAAATGCAAATACATTGCATGCAATGTAAATGTCTATCTAACCAACTGCATGCTTATTTTGATTTATCTCTTAATACAAAATACTAAGATTCTGGGGCACTACTAGCTATGGATTTGTAAAAGTACTTATAAGAACATTCTGATGACACAGACAAGACAGGACAAAAAAAAAATGAATGTACCACCAACAAAATATATTTTGTTGAGAGCAAGAGGCTTGAGGTGGTTTCACCCCACGTATTGCTTCTCAGAGATTGTGGATGACATGTCCCAAAAATGAGCACACAGAGAGACCAGTAATGAGAATCATGTTTGTACTGTGTGATTCAACTGTGTATTGCAATTGCTATACTGTGCTTGTATTCTGATTTAAGAATGTTGTCGTATCACTCTGCTAAATCAACATCCTATGTAATATCCAATATTAACAAGTAAGTACGTTTACTATTAAACATTAAACTCTATTCATGTGGAATATCTAAAAGAACCTGGTCAGAGAGCATTGGACCCTGACAGAACCATAACATGCAAATTAACTTTAATTAAAATAACTTTTACAGCTCCATTTTCATCTTACCTGGTGTTATTAAGTGATGTATGCTTGATGTCCGTGTGACTGCTGTACTCCGACACTCTGGAGTTGGGCTCTCGCCTTTTCTATTACTTTCTGAGGGATCTGGTTGGCTGCCCTTGGAACTGGTTACAGGTTTATTAGAGCACAGAGACAATGACTGACTTTGACTGCTGCTCTTTGGTGGGCCATTCTGCGAACTTGACAATACACCCAACTTCTGACTGCGCAACGTCAAGTTCTGAACCTGGGAAGTGAGCAAAATATGAAAAGACCCAAACCATATAAACAACTATGACAAATATCCAGGCAAAAATAGTAAAAAAAATGTTATATAATTTTTCTCATCCCACGTGATCAAAATACATGAGAAATAAAAAATCTGCGTATCAAAGTATCTTTTAAACCACAAAATTTAGAGAAGAATAGGGACTTTGAATTAATTCAGTGATAAAGAAAATACAGAAAAGTCTTTTTTTCTCACTAAATTCTCAAAAGAAACGGAAATTGTTCATTACATTAATTTGAATGAAAACTTGCATTTTCTTCTCTTTTATCATGCCTTCAAAGTGAATGACACAAAGCATCTTAAGCAAATGCAATTTCAGTTTTATACAGACCTGCAGAAATGCAGTGGTCTGTAAGTATGCTTCCAGAGACTAACATAAACCAGAGCTTTGGGTAGGCAACGGGACCAGAATCTGCTGTATGTTATCCATGTCTTAACAAACCTGAGTACTTTATTTCAATAGCAATATTAATGTAGCTTTTCATCATGACACTTCCAATGTCACACAAAAGGTTTGCCTTCTGAAATGTATATCAGCCAGCAATTATTTTCACTAACATCTCTGATATCACAGCCAGAATCTGTACATAATGATTGCAGATTTCCAATCCTACATGCTGAGCTAGAATTTTATTTTCAAGGATAAAGACTATCATTCTAACACTAATTTACATCATACTTTACATGAAAAAGAGGACTAATTATTATCACTATCCACTACTGTGATTACATAATCCCTTCCTCACTCAACGGTACTTGTGTAATAAACAGCAAGTTCACATTTTACTTCTTACTGTTCAGTGCGATACCACAGGATGCATTCAAATCCTGTTCTGAAGACAACAGTATGTGTTTCCTTATTGGCACGCATTAGGCATTTACCGCAATCCTACCTCTGTGAGTACAAATCAACCTTCAGCATACCTTAACAGATAAGGTAACTAATCTGAGATGTCCAGGTCATATATGAGGGGGACACATATGGAAAGAAAAAAGTATGAAAGCAGAAGGGAAGCAGATTAAGTAGGAGAGAAGTGTCAGTTCACCTCACAGGCCATGTTAGGTGTGCCACTGAGACGCTGCTAATCAACGATGAGCTTCTGAGTTTCTCTGGTATTTCTACATGGAAGATGATACTGTGAGGTCACTATACTGTACCTTCACAAATATCTTGGCTAAGTGTAACATATATACGCATCTACGTATATAACTAAATGCATTTTTTTTCTTATTAACTGGCATTGCCTACTTGCTCACGTTTGCTTATACAGTGAACAAATACATTTCTCTAAGCCCAACTGACTGAAATCCCAAGGACGTATTTATCACAAGTAAGAAAAATAAAGTGTACCAGTGTTAAAGCTTTTCCATTGCATCACTGACTACGGACGAAACTGGATCTTTGCAACGTCATTGCTGCTATAGAAATTACCAGACAGCCAAGGTTAACAAGGTCTGGCAATAGGACAGTACCGAACATTGAGAGCAGAGAGGAATGGCTTGAGTTTGGCAGGGTCACCACAGCAGTTCATTTGACTGAATAATGCTCTATGGTCTGGGGTGAGATTCTGCTGTCCCTCTGCAATGATGTCTCAGGAAGTTGCACAGCCAGGCAGGCTTGTGCAAAGTGGACTTCTGAAACCCAGCGATACAGAAGGACCAAGACTGTAGAGTGATAAGCTTTAGTGACATCTTCACCTTGAACACAAAAGACAAAGATAGAAATGCAAAAAGAGTTGCTAGCCTGTCCAGTAACCTCTCTGCACTTTTAAACCTGATCTGCAGAATCTGAAGGAGAGGCAGCTGTGATAAAGGATAATGAGGCATGATAACTCCGAGACTGAAGAAGTAGTCTGTCTTTTCAACAAAGGCTCAACTGGTGAACTTAACATCATGAGCTAGCTCAACAACATCCTGCATAAATACAGTTGGATTTCAGTAAGCTCTGCCTGCCTCACATACTGACTGGGAAAGCAAAGGGAAGGCATGCTTTAATGATTTACCATTATCTCAGAACAGGCACACATCTTTAAGGTCTTCAAATCTATTAGAATCTTCTGAAACGGTCAACAAACTTAAGGTCAAAGAACATTCAACTGGTATAATTTACTTGGATTTCTAGAAGGTTTCTAAACAAGGTCTGTTTATCAAAGGTTTTTAAAGAAAGTACTAAGACAGAAGAGAAGATCTCTCATGAGAGTATAAATTTGTTAGAAAAATGTTCGCTTTTCACAGCAGAAGACTGACTGACATGTTCTGTCAAGATCTGTACAATGGCATGTATTTTTTCCAGATGCTAAAGAAATATGTTGAGCAATAAAAAGGTGATACAAGTTCAGCTGATAACAAAGTTATTCAAGGTAATAAACATGAGAGCTAATTATGAAGACATAAAATATCATATCCAGGATCCAAATTTTACATATAATGTCATGACCTCTAAGTTGTGATGATGGCAAACAGAAGCCACTGAAGTTGTACATAACCAGTACCCACTAGTAGTTTTTATAAGCAAGTAAACTTAAGCACAATGTTTCCTTTCTTTTCGGTTTTGGCCCACTGTACTGGACATACCTTTAATAAATTTACACAAGCTCACCTGAGTAGCTGCAGACTGACAGGAAGATGAGGAAGATGAGACAACAGGAATATCAGACTGGACAGCAGCCACAGTGGTCGCAGGAGTAAAAATAAGCTGTTAAGCAAGATAAAATACGTGGTAACAGACTGAAACTTTGAAAATATGTGCAAGAAATGCAGTATTTTAAAGAGAGATACATAACTTATATGTAGTGATGCACAGCTAAGATTTATTTTTTCACTTTTAGATGAACTTACTCAAAAAAATTTATCATGGTGGTTTAAATAAGTAAAACTAAAAGATAATGTGAAATAAATATAATAATGTAAAATATTTGTTCTACACATTGAGAAAAGTCTGTCACATACATATACATACACCTGTCATCTGGCATACAAGCATTTTAAAGTGGAATTTCCCTCCAATATTACAAATGAGTGAAAAAAAGGCAAAAAAGTCAAGAGAGCAGTCCAGTATCTACTATATTAAAGAAGGAGAACTTAGATATTCCAATCTGTCAAAACGTCATTTAACAAGCAGAGTTGTTATATGAACTTTTAACTATGTTAATTAAGTTTCATAGCAAGAACAGGTATCATACAACCAACTTAAAACTACTAACTTCAGAATGCCAGCATACCTAAACTATCATTACTTTCTTTATAGGCAATAGAGCAAAGGCAAGCTTTGTGGAAGGCTTTGAAGACAGACCATTAGTCAGTCTTCCATAGTTTTTACAGAGATCTCAACTGCAGGGAGCAGCTAAGAAGAAAACATGAAGGTTTTGATCCGAAATTGAATTGAGATGGCGATGAAGCTGTTATTATGAGCCAGTTAGAAATTAGAGTTGACCTTTTTAAAGAAAAGTAAACATCTTGGTGATAAAAACATGTGACTTCTAGTATGTTAGCTAGAAACACTGAAAGACAGGTATGATGTCCAAACTACTGAGGCTAACAAAATGATCTTGCAATACGATTCTAAATAGAAACTAATAGGCTAAGTCTCCCTCTTGAAACTGGCACCTAAAGCAGTTATTCAAATCAGCATGGGATTTGACATTGAGAGTCTGGATGAAAATTTAGAGTAAATGAACAGGAAAACTGTATCAATAATCCATGTCGTTGAGAGAGATTGCTACTACAAAAACCAGCAATGTCAGCCTCGTATTGCTTCAGCTACTAAGTTGTTAACACCTATTTAAAGGCAGTGATATGAAATGAATTTGTGATTCCTGTTCTGTTAAATCGGACTAGGTGCATTCAGTATCTAGCTTTGCTTACTAACCAGAGACTCCAGAAATCCTTTCCCTGGCAAATGGATAAACAGGTGTCTGATCTTTAAATCCTTATCTTCAAGTTATACTACTTTTTCAATAAACATTTAGGAAAACAATAGCTAAAGAAAAAAACTCAACATAGCACAACAGCATTGCTGTGCATGCCTAAGGAAAATCCCAGAAAAAGAACAAAGGATCTCTTTTCCCAAACATACTTCATAGGTGTAATTCCTGCAAGAACTCATGCCTGCATCTAATTTTATATACCATTGCAGTCATGGACATCAGCTCCGAATCTCAGTGTAGTATAACAGTGATTCTTCCTACTTCATGTAGTTGAACATAACACTAGAAAGCTCTCGTCATTAACTCACACAAGCCATAATAGTCTTTGGCCTTTACCAAGTACTGATTGATACCTGACCATTCAATGTACAACTTCAGTAATTTCTATGAAAACCCACCCAGATTGTAAGGTTCAATTCATATGAAACTCACTAGAGAAAATATTACATTTATAAAAAAAAAAATCACTAACCAGATTTTTCAAAGTTACCCATTAGGAAACGGAAATGCCATACTGACAGGACACTGCAAGAATCTAATGAGTTTCACGTGAATCCAAAGAGAATGAAAGCTATGTAACTAACTCAAATTCTAGAGACAATAACGCAAAGAACAATCTTAGTTAAATATAAGAAAGCTTTAATCAAGACTCAGAACTCTGAATGTTACCAGTGCACTGGAAAACAATCTACTTTGAATATAGACAAGGCTTCTACATCACCAGAAAAGACAGGTGCTCTTTTTCTATTTTTCCCATGTTTGATCAATTTAATAATTGCTGTACAACCAGGCTAAAAACAATTGAGCAAACTTCACCAGAGAACTAAGCTACAGCAACCCTTTTACTTCTGATGTCTGCAGAGTTTCAGAAAATACATGTTCACAAATTAGTGACTAAATTCTCAATGCTATCTGAAACTAAAGAAAAATATCCATAAGTAATTTACAGGAACAAAATGAAAACCGACACAGTTAAGGTGGTGGTGTGTTTTTCTGTGTTTTTTTTTCTCTTGGGTTTTTTTGTTTGTTTTTTGAGGGGGAGACAACAGGGACAGACCAAAACAAAGCTTAAGAATTGTAATCAAGACTTACCATTTGAGCTCGTAGATACATTTGAGCCTGGCTGGCACTCAGGGTTGGAGAGGTGCTCCCCAGCAACATAGTCTGTTGGGTAATACTGCTGCTGGTGGTGTTGGAGGTCTGTGAACGGCTTATTATCTGTGCAGGTGTAGGAGAGGTGGAGAGGTTAATCTAAGGAAACAAAAATATTGCTTCTGTCATGGAAATTCATTCATCCTAGGGTCTAAAGCCAGAAAGCCTTTGACAAATATGGCAGGGGCGGTTGAAATCTCTGAACTGTAAAGATATCAAAAATATATCAAGCCAATCGTCACAGAACTGGATTCTGGCAAGACTGTACATTTTCATTCTTAAACTGCAAGCAACCGTTTTGCAGTAAATCATAATAAGCAAGCACAAGTGTAAAAAATGGTATTATGAAGCCTGAAAAATATACCTCATAGAAACACACATTTACAGAATATATAGCATAAGCTTGCAATATTTTAAGAAAAATGCCTGAATTTCAATATTTAAGCATCTTGAAATGTTTGTATTATTTGACTGGACTGATATCTTCTGTTATGCAACCTGAACAGGACACTTCTTTGTGCCACCATATACGGACTTTGATTCTTCATTCTACATACGCACATTTAAAAATGACTGGAGACTGACACTTTCTACAATTTCATATTAAATGCTTCTCAACCATTGCTCTTTAGCATCTTCTCAAACAAAAGCTATCGTGGTTTTGGTTTGGTTGTTGTTCTTTGTTGTTTTGGTTTGTTTTTTTTTTTTTTTTCCTAACCAGTCTAACAGAGTTAAGTGCCCAGCTCTTTTTCATCACTTACTCAAAGATTTCCTTGAAAAATCCCAGCCCAATTATTCTATTAGTTCAACATCAGACATCTTTAAAGACTTTCCCTCCTAAATTTAATGAATGAATGATTTTACTTCTAACAACTGTAAGCCAAAGCAATGCTATGAGAGCTTAAAAAAATATACAATTAAATCACTGAAGCTATGCACTGAAGTTATGAATAGCTTGAGGGCATGATTAACAAGCAGGATGTCTGTAGGACTCACAAAGTCTTACTCAAGACAACTGTAGTACTGTACATAAAAGACTGTGCAAATTACATGTCTGAAAATGCTGCTTAAAGGAATACAGCATGAACTGAACACAGAGCTGCTAACAACTGAAACCTGAGCACACGGATAAAATAATTGAAAGTGCATAAAAGATGCATGATAAAAGATGATAATCAATAAAAGAATGAATACTATAAACATTTAACCAGTTTCATATATACATGAGCACTAACTTGGATTCTTTAGATTTGGTGCTCTTGAACCACTGATACACACTTATGATTTTAACCTACAATAATGCCCTGAATAAAGAAACTAATGTGAAAAATCCAATAAGAAATTACGGAAGAGATGAAAGCTCAGGAAGTGACTCCTGCAGTGGTCTGAACAGTCACTAGCGCTTGTGGAGTGAGCAGCTGCCCCTCAAAGCACCAAGAGTGGGCTGGGACCAGGGAAGCCTCCAACACTGGCCAGCAATGATAGCGGCTGACAGCATGCATCAGGATGACTGTCAGATGCTGGAAGCACAGCCAACACTTACTACAGAGTCGTCATACTTCTATTTACTGTTTCTGTAACACTAATTTTAACCATACAAGTTTAAATACTCAAAATCTTTTCTGTTTCTCCAAGTAGTTATACGATAACCAAGAGGGTTTGAGAATGGATGGAGGGCTTTGTTCAGTTACGTACCGAGGTCTGCGACATGCTTGACTGCTGAGTGACACTCCCAGTGGGGGAAGTACATTGCCTCCCACCTGACAGGCTTGCCTAAATAGCAAGAATATGTGTCAAATATTGAAATCAAAAAGTGTTTAAGTGATGTTCATATTATTGCATAAAACATCAGAAACATCCCTCTCTACCATTACCTTTTCTCCGAGTTAACAGTAAAAATGCTTTACTCAGTGGAATTAGTTTTCAGCAAAGTGCACTCTGCACTACAGAATGCTATCTGCAAGTTGCTAAATGCCTTGAATTCCTACCCAGTTTCAGGCACTTGCAGATTCTTGCAGATCAAGACTTGAACAAAAACTATCAGAGGTAAAGTCTATCAAACTGCTAATGATGGAGCTAACCGATCAGCTTGTTAGCTATGGCGCTCAGAACTCAAAATGTGACATCGTTAAAAACTGTCATGATTAAAACTCACACCATAATTTTTATTATGATTAGAATCCTCTAAAAATAAAATAAACTTTATAAATGCTGTAAACACCCTCATATGCTAGAATGGTAATTTATGTATGCAAATCTAGTGTCTATAACAGTATGCTACTCCAGCCCTTCAGATGAATACAGGGACAGTGATTTAGATTTCTGTATTAACAGACTGCATATCAAAACTTCTTACCCTTCTCCAATCTGATTTTCTTTGCTCTGCCTCACTAACTGTATATGCACACACAAATCCATCACAAAAAAAAGACAAATAAATATATTACCACAGTCTAATGGAAGGTATAGAAGAAAAAGCCAGGAGTGTAGAAGAGTCAGTCCCAGTTCTGACAACAAACAGCTATCTCCCTGAAGTCTTTAACTCCATTTTAACATTTCCATGTGTAAAATCATTAACAACCACCTATCTCTGCAAGACAGCATTCTCAATCCAAGATCAACTGAGGTCAAAGGAAATCTTTCCAGTGCGTGAGTTTTCAAAATGGGTCTCCTCCAGTGTTCACTAACGTTAAAAGCTGTGCTTCAGATATGAAATGTCATTTACTTCCTACACTTCCACACTTAGAGTTAAAATTTGCCATTATTTAAAATGCAGCCAGATGTGTGGCAAAACACACTAAGACACCAGACGTTCATTATTTGTATTTGATTTCACTAAGATACGCTGCTATTTAATGCTTTCTCCATCAACTTTTAGAGAAAATTATGAGATGAAGACTGAAGTAGTCTATTTTTAGTATTTCTTTTATTACTGTTTGATGATTTACATGATGCATTATAATGTATGCAATAAAGCATGGAATGGTCGCCTACTGGAGCATCTATAACACTGGACAAAATCTTCCAAATAGTTTGGAGGAAGATACAATTCAAAATAACAAAGTCAATAAAATATAACAGTGAATTATTGTGAGGCATTAAGCTCAGGCACTTAAGCTGTTACTATGTTTGACAATGCTCTAGAATTGTAGTCCTACTCTAAAAAGTAGTACACCATTCTTTTTCAGCAATCTTCACTCTCACCTGTGGTACAGTTGCCAGACTCTGAAATTGGGTACTGCTTAAGTGCTGCTGCTGCAAAGCAGCAGTCTGCAGCATTAGATGCTGCTGTTGGGCTGCATACATCTGCTGGAGGTACTGAGCAGCTGAGCTAGGAGGACGATGCAAGGCCTGCTGAATAACCTGTGATGAATCAGTAGGTAATTAATTACAATTACAAAGCACACACCATGCTGACATGATGCTGAAGTTTACCTTTACAAGGAAATAAAACCAAATACTTTTCACACCAATTATGCAATACTGAATTTGCTCCATCACTGTTCTCAACCAAGTCACAGAATATAGTCAACATAAATGTATTCACATTTTCAAGGAAAGCCTGACAACGAGCTGACAATACAGCATCATTCTCATAGCACAACATCCAAGCCTCTTAGGTTCTTGTCAACAAGTCCTACTTAACGTTCCACTTTTTGAAAGATCAGGATAGCGCGAGACACGCTCAAGTATCAAACTTAACAGAACGGACCGTACAGAGTTCGAGGAGACCTAATTTAAAGAACAACGAGAGGGGGCTGGATCCAAAGCAGCAGTTAACACACAGATACCTCTCGATCCCGGTAGTCCATGCTGGTCAAACAAACAGCTTTATTTTGTGTTATTTTGTAAAGGCTCATGTTAATAATCCATATCCTTAAGGAATGGTGAAAAAACCAAACTTTCTATCATAGCATTTCCCCCCTCCCTTATTTGGGAGGCAGGCCTGTACCCTGCACTACACTTAAGTGGTCTGATATTCTTCAGTAAACAACATCTTCTGAAAAACAGTAAAGTCAGATATTGAGAAAGATGACAGCAATTAAGAATGGAAAGTTAATCTTTTGTAAAGTATGGTGCAATGCCTGTATTTGAGAGCACTGACAGGAAAGAAGATCTCATAGCCCAGTACCTGGACAGCATGCCTGTCAGAGCCGCTGTAGACAGATATCTGCGGTAGCTGCGTCCGGGAAGTAGAGGTGGTCGTGATAGTAGTTGTAGATGCAGAACATGTCGTTGTGTTTGGTTCATTCTCCATAGCTGTGCAGTGTTCGTCCAGCCTGGCAGAACGGAAATAAAAGTGGTTCACAAACAGAAGGCCAGTACACACTGATTTTAAAGGCAAAAAAAAAATCTAAGCTTTGTGGAGATAGAATAAGGGACAATTTTCAAATGGATAAGTTTGTAGTATTTGCTATTGATGGAATTTGTTGAGACATGTGGATACAGTCTTCTAAGATCCATCAAGAGTAGAAATAGGGGACTAGTTTAGGAATACATGCAAGATTTTCAGCAAGCTACACAGGAGAACTGCTGCATTCCTCTTCCGCACAGCACAGCACTGAGACTGCTGGCTGACCATTCTGTACACCAGAGTAAAACACGGTCTTGGCAAAAATCACTAGTGGCATGCTCTATTTGGAAAGAGATGGAAAAGACATAGAGAAAAATACTTCTACTTTTTACAGCAATACCTCATAAAATACAGCAAGAGTCAAGGAAGAAACTACCTATTTAAGCATCTCTGATGATTCTTCCCCAGCCTAATGAGACTTCCCTCTGTTGCAGAGTACAACCTCTCTCCCCAAATGTCATCTTTAAAACTGAAATGAATAACTTATCTCAATATATGAGGGCTGTTTACTTGAGTTTCTTTTTCAGTATTAGCATTATGATTAACAGGAAACAGTATAGTTGCTGTTTATTGCTTTTAAAAGGATGTTAAAAAAATGGAGGGGGTAGAAGATGTGTTTCCTTCTTACAATAAAGAAGGGCTCAGAAAAATAATCATTGACAGGGCTGCAACGTACTAGGAAAAAAGCAGCATTGCCAAGTGCTTAACAAACTGCCCATTGGATGCTGCATCAAACAGGAACATAATTAGGAGTTTCAACTCACACAGCTGAAAGAAGAATGCAATGCTGCCAGGCTACTACCTTCACCTCAAAACATGACTACTTTGCAGGTAGAGAACTGCACATGATGCCGTAGCTCCCAAGTACTTGGAATAACTAAACTTTAATTGATATATGGTCACCTAAGCACCTCATGCCTATCATTGGATTGTATGCTTGCATATGTTTTGCCATCAAAGAAAACTCATGGCGATAAAGCATGCTTTAGAAGCAGAGAGCCCTACTATTAGAACTGAAGGAAAAAAATGGCTTTGTTGTTAAAAATTCAGATCTGTTGTGCATTATTGATGCCATTTGTCTACCCACATTAGAGCACAAGTTAACATCCATGGGGTCACCACTTCAACTGCAATACAAACAGCATCACTTCTAAAACCACTTTACATTAATTTCACATAATGCTAATGAAAAGTACCTACAAAAAAAAGTCCTGTCTCCTCCAGAGGCCATTAAAAGCACATCAAAATATTTACACCTACAACTTGTCTAGCTAGTTTTAGCAGGGAGTTATGCAACCAGTTAAATTAGCCTAAGAAAACAACATTGGATGTTGAATATCCTTTGTTCTCAGCTATGTTTTAGATGTATTATTAGTGAGACATGCAACGTATGACACTCTACTAGCTATTCCATCAGAAGTTTGACCCTTGAGAGCTGTTAATCCTTTAGCTGAAAGTGTCTCATTTTCAAAAATAATTTGGTCATTACCCAAGTTGTTCCTGCAATGGATGTACAATGAAAACAGGAAAGAGCTCCTCAGCTTCCGTTCAGCATGGCCTGCCACTGAGGTGCATCTCCAGTCCTCCTCTAACACCTCACTTGGAGCCGGTATGAGATGCTTGCTTGCTTGCCACCCCTCAGTCCTACCGCAACGCAAACACCGCACAGCACTAACGCGTGGAAATCGCGTGCCCTCTTTCGGCTGAAGGCACAGTAAAGGGTTTCAACAGATGAGACTTGTTAGAAACCTCTCCTCTCTTCAAGTGAGCAGTGGAATGTTTAAGGGAGAAGGGGAAATACATAAGCAGCAGTTGTTTCTAGCAAGGGAACCACAAATCCATTACAATTTAACAGATGGATATTTTAGGACAGAAAGCATAAAACCCACTACAGACTTAAAATCAGACTGCCCTTACAGCATCACTTTCATTTACTTTACAACGCTATATGTGCAGAGACCACTTCTAGTTCTAAAAAAACCCACCTGGATAAACTGAAAATAACCTTCTGAAATTGTTCATCAAGCACTCAACAATATCAAAACTCCTAACTTACAGTAAAACTTATTTTGTTCAATGTATAAGGAAGACCTTACAATGATGTTGCCTGTGAGCAACTTTAACTCAAAAGAACCTCAGTAAAGCAAAGTTTTACAAAACACACTAACCTTTGACTTTAAACAATCACTACACATTTAGACAAGCCCAAAATACAAAGCACAACAGAAAGCTACACGGAAAATAAGTATTTATTCAAGCAGTAACAGTATGAGACACCACATAATTTCAAATAAAACTGTGCAACATGTAAATATTGAGAAGTTTTGTCTTCTTTATAGTGTTTAGTCAAAACAAATACCTAAAGTAAAAAAAGTGCCTGCTATTCTATACTAATAATGTTAAACTACATTTAAAGTGGATACAAATGTTACTAACCCTGTTTCAGAAAGTTTTACTTTTGGTAAAATCACAGTAATAATGAATGAACACTGCCGACAATCTGCAACCATAACTGCTATGTGAAAATAGGGGGGGTTTTTTGTTTGGTTTTTGTTTCTTTTTCTTAACATATATGGTTTATTCTTATTCTTTACATTCATGACCTCCCCTTACAACTCCAAGGGTACAAACCACAGAAAATAAATGAAAAATTCCTCCAACTCTAAACCCTACAGGCATTTTTGTACGTGACTGAAGGCTTCAAAATAAATCCTCTCTCTCCCTTCACTCTAGCTACAGTGTAGGCCAACCTTGCCGATACCTTCGGGGTTTATGTTTTTGCTAAAATTAAGAAAAAAAAAAGAAATTTAAGACTATGCTC
>NW_009615557.1:0-17411 GCF_000690535.1 Cariama cristata
CTGGCAGGGCACAAGAAGCTGAAAAGTCCATAACTTAGTATAAACACTGCTTCGTAACACCTAAAAACACGGGTGTGTTATCAACATTATTCTCATCCTAAATCCGAAACACATCATTATACTAGCTACTAGGAAGAAAATTGACGCTATCCCAGCTGAAACCAGGACACGCAGCCTGCAAGGTCTGCATGTAGAGTTGTTCAAATCCATGAGTTTAGCTATCGTTAGGCCAGTCTTTTAGTTAAAGCTAACTGGTTTATCAAGTATAATTAAGACTTTTTGAAAACTCATTCTGGTTTTGTCTGGTATTTATATTAAGTTTTACTTGGAGAAAATCGGCAAGCGTGCAACTACTGGTAACTGAAATGATGCTGTCTTACAGAGCATGCTGATGACTTGGACCTTCATTCTGGAGACACCGTTTGTCTTTTGGAGAAAATCGATACCGAGTGGTACAGAGGAAAATGTGGGAATCGCACTGGGATATTTCCTGCCAGCTTTGTTAAAGTAGTGGTATGTAGGCTTTGTATACATTGCTACGTAAGATCCTACTGCATTTGTTCTCTGGTTCTATTTTACCATAGCTCCCGTGCATTTAACTCCATTCTGTATTTAGATAATCTCTTTTCCCTCTGGCAGCATAGAAGACCTATCTGCTTGTTTGTAAGGTATTAGAAAGATGCTTGATTTGGCACAACCAACTTGTGTTATGGGGATTATTTTGCTGTTAATTTGAAGCCAAGTGAGAAAATCATCGCCCATACCAGATTCTCTTTGTTACCCTGGGTAGTTTCTCAGGGTCTACAGAGCAGATTATTTTTCACAGTTGCATGTAAGAATCAACAGAGTCAGTAAGATGGTTGCTTTTTTTGTGCCTCCCCCCAGCCCTCCAGCTGCTCTCATTTTCTTGTCCTTTGAACTCTGCTGGAATCACCACTTTTATAGCCATGGAGTGAACTAGGTCAGGGCAGCAGTTGGGCCCAACAAAACATGTTATTTTTCTTCCTAGAATGTTTTTTTCCAGCTGGATCAATTCGCCTAAGTGGCTTACTAAGTGGCTGCACAAATGGTTGCGCTGGCACAGTGCAAGGAGATTGGGTTGTTGCAAATGAGGAGCTTAAAGCAATCCCGTTACTGAACGTGACACTTGACAGCAAACAGCAGGCAAGAGACAGGTGCTGGTTTGGAGCCCAACAGCAATTAACTGAGTGCCTCGTCTTTAAAGGAGATACAGAATGGCTCACTGCATCAAAAGCTGGGTCAAATCTATTGCAAGCCTCAGTCTGAGATTGAAGTCCCTTTTGTGGCAGTGGAAGGGGCCGTTGGGCTGTCCACACCAGCCATATGGACACGGAGGAATGCTAAACTGACACCGAGATGCAGTGAAGGTGTATGGCTGGGCATTACAGACAGTAAGGGTCCGTGTCGAGCCGGGACAGCTGGCAGAGATGAGCACTGCTGCTACACGGACAATACCAAGTACTTGGTAACCATCAGAGAGCGTAGGGTCTTCGTTCCGTTTGTGATGGTGTTATTAGAGAAAAAAAATTAAGATCTGAGAAGTGCTGAAGAATAAAAACTAAACTCGGGATTAGTAATAATGGAACCATGCTCGATTTGCTTTCACAAAAAAGACTTGTTAGCTAAATTGGTTAGCTGCTTCTACACAGACCAACAATTCAAAAGCTTTTGTTACTACTGATGGCAAATAGATAAAAAGTTTTACGTTAAAGCAGTGGAATGAGTATTTGGGGTCAAATTCAGCATTGACAGAGACAGATACAACTTCATAAAGGGTAGAGAAGATGTGTTTCAAATTTCTATTTTAGTTGTAAAAGGCAGTTACCCTTTGAGTACAAAAATCTTTTGTTTCAGCAAAATTTAAAAAACAACAGGAAAAAGTTCAGTACTTGAGGCTAATTTACTAAGTGAATTCTGCTGTCCATTCATGTCAGCTTTGATCTCCATACAAGGTCTCTATACAATACGCTATAGTGTGTTTTACACTGTTGAGCTGGGTGGTAGCTTAGGTCTGGAGACCTAACAATCATACGTGGGTATTACTTCCCATGGAACCTGCAGAGCGCCACAGGCACCAGCCCCTCTAGCGAGAGCACTGCAAAGATCATTTGCCCTAAGAGGCTGCATGATTCCCTGCAGTCCTTCCCAGGAACTAGCAAAACATTCTTGTTGATTTTTAGGGGAACTGGCTCATGCGATAGTGAGCTGTAACCCAAGGCTCCTCGCCAGGGTCTCTAGGCTTGCAGTCTTACACATCTCACAGATCATCCGTCGTGTCACACCAGCAGTACAACTGAAGTCCTCTTACGATAAAGGACCTGAATGCTGTCTGTTTCATATACCCATGTATTGACTTTCTAAATTATATTTCTCCAATTCGGGTGAGATTTGTGAGATGTAGTTTTGTTTGGAGGACAGCCGGCCACCAAAGCCCAGAAAGGATAAGTGTAAACAATAATTTTGTCTTTTGTGATATATTGTGCTAGTAAATAATGGAGAGCAATTACCAATTGAAAGTTGGGAGCTAAATGCAGTAACATGCAGTAGCATCCAGTCCCATATTCTGTCAATGAGTCATGCCACAAGTAGAAACAGTAAACCACCTTCAGAACAGAAAACAGGAATAGTGCTCCTTGTTTGCATGAGCTTGAAAAATGAGAAATCGGGCACACAAACCAGAAATCTACATTAATACAGTCACATATCGTAGCATGCCAGCAACTATTGAGCATCACATGGCAGTCATTACGAGCTGATGCTTAGCTGAAAAATAGATTATTTCAACCAGTTCCAAGTTTATTGTAGTTACGTTGCCATGAGCTTGAAATGGAAGATTTTACTTATTTTGTTGTCTTATTAGATTGATGTTCCAGAAGAAGGCAACAGGAAAAAAATACCCTGTTCATCACAATCTATTAGGTGAGTCAGATAGATTTATCTTTCTTTCTCATGCTGATTTACTAGGAAGTAAAAAGAAAGATAACTTTGAAGCAGATGTTATCCACTCTGATGTTAATATGGTTAACAGTTTCTTCACCAAAATATATCTTAAAAATTAAGCTCTCAAAACTGAAAGTTTATGATGTTTTAGTAAAACTCATATTCAGGTAAAAAAAGCCTAGAAACTCACTTCATGGCTTAAAAAAATTGGTAATCACTTTATCTTATGAGCTGTATTAGAAGAGCACTTCCCCTAATTTTTCATGAAAATTGGTTACAGAGACTGTGAGCCAACCTGATTAACTTCAGCAGCATCGCACTCTCCTCTCTTTGTTCCTGGCCTTGTTACCTTCTTCCAGTATCCTCTTAAGATGTAACACGGCAAGGCGCCTACTGATTTGAAAGAACAAGATAAATTGGGACAGAATAGAGCTTACTTTAAGTAGAGAAATCTATCTAACCTTAAAGCGTATAACCATACAAGTGAATCTAAAGTTCCCCAGATCAAATTATCAAATGTACTTCAAGCACTTTCATTTCTGATTTGCAAACAACCTGTACTAAGACTTGTGGGCAAGGAACAATTTTTCATGCCATTTTTACTCAATGATGATTTATTGGATTTTGTAATCGTTCACTGCAGCAATTAAAGCAAATTCAGGCAGAGGCAGGAACCACTAGTGTCAATGGGACCGTTCAGCTTGTTCTTCAGATCAAGCTTGGCTTGTCTTAAACAAAACTGTATTTTTAAAAGCTGCTTCTGCAACTAAGAAAGAAATGGAAAGTGCTAGCTCTGTCGTGAAGCTTTTGCAAAGTTATGAGTTGGGGATCGGCGTGGGAATCAAGCTTCCTACATTGGTTGTATGCTATGATGCCATAGAAAGAATTAAAGTCTATTAGCACTTTTTTCCAGCATGGTATCTCTGATAAATCAAAAATTTTCTCAGAGTAATTTCTTAAATTTATTTTAGTAGTTCATTAAATTATTGAATCTATTTAAGTAAGTGAGGAAAAAAATAATTCATTTTTTAGTATTATACCAAATTAGGTAAAATTTATCAGATGCTTTGATGTTTCTTTCTTCGATAGGTGAGTTACTTCCCCATGATGGGGATAGATTTTACAGAATAAAGTTTGTCAAAGTAGATAAAAAACAGCTTCCCTCTATGAAACCTCCACATATTTGGGATTTGAGACAAATACACAGCACCCACCTCCTGCCCATGTTTGATTGCATCTGAATTGGATGCTAGCTCGAAAAAAACCCATGAAACAAAAGTCTGTCAGGACACTTATTTGGATATAGGCAAAAACATAAAATAGGACAGGTATCCCAGAAACAGAGAGAGATACGGGTTTTGTTTGGAAGAGAAATAGGATCTTATGGGGTGCAGAAGTTGCATCCAGCTACTCTAGACTCCATACTCTTCCTCCTCGGAAAGCAGAGATGAGAACCAGGGCTAGACCCCCATTTTCCAGCTGTTCTGTCCTCAGTGCCTTCTTTCATCATTTTAATTAAAGATATCAAGCCCTATTTTGCACAATGCTGCCTTGATAATAAGTGGACAATTATAATAAATAAGCAAAGTAAGTTTCTCTTTTGTTTGTGCAGAGGCCCGAGATGTGTAGCACGATTTGAATATATCCAAGATCAGAAAGATGAGCTCAGTTTTTCAGAAGGTGAAACTATTATCCTCAAAGAATATGTAAATGAAGAGTGGGCCAAAGGAGAGCTCAGAGGAACATCTGGAATTTTCCCATTGAACTTTGTGGAAGTATTTGAAGATCTGCCTGGAACAGGTATGAATATGTTGGCCAAAATCTTCAAGAACATGGCTTTGTACTGCAGGCATACAGGTAGCATACAGAAGAAAAGTCCAAAAAGACAATGAATGCAGGAAGGAAGTAGAAAGCGAGAGAAGACAGATTAAAAAAAAACAAAAAAAAAAAAAAACCAAACAAAAGGAATAGTAGGACTTCTTAAAAAGCTATTCTTAATAATCACTTTGAATATCTAAAATATCTATCATTAGTGACATTTTGAATAGTCATTGCTGCTATTCTAAGTAAGTAAGTTGTGCTTTACTTATGTAGGTACAGGAGCAGCACTGAACAACAAGGTGGAGGTTTCTTCGTCCCTTCCTCAGGTAATAAAATTGTGTAGGTGAGGGCCAGAATTGCCACAGCGGTTTCATAGCTTTACATAGACTTTCTATTATAACGTCAGATTAGCTGTACAACTTTAAGCCTGAATGTAACGCAACTCCCACAGCGCACAATGCTGCACGGTCACATCTTGAATTCTGACAGTTGGCCTAAACTGACGGAATTCATAGCTTCTGGGAAACTAACAGAAGTAAATTTTTATCCTTTGTGCTTAAGCAAATTCTTGTCAGCTCTATTTTTAAGTATCGCTGCAGTGGTCTAATTTTGAATTTATTAATCCTGTCCCCTGCCACCAATGATGAAAAGGAATGCATCTGAGCCCAGATGAAATTCTGTGGCAATTGCTGAAATGCCATTCTAGCCTACATCTGCAGCGACAGTATTGTATGAGAGAAAGTCAGGGCACCCGTGTTCTGTACAGCTGCTTTCACCAGCATCCATCAGCTTACGGGCTCCATTAACGCTTCTAAAATTAACGCATTTCTTCTGTTCACTTGAACAGAACAACAGACGCTCAGTAGAGTGGTGTGAAGCGCTTCATGATTTTACAGCAGAAACCAAAGATGATTTATCCTTTAAAAAGGGAGACTACATCCAAATACTGGAACAAGTAGATTCAGAGTGGTATAGAGGAAGACTGAATGAAAAGGAAGGGATTTTCCCAGCAGTTTTTGTTCAGATCTGCTCAGGTACAGTGCTCCTACTGGATGGCAAT
This sequence comes from Cariama cristata, assembly GCF_000690535.1. Lineage (NCBI taxonomy): Eukaryota > Metazoa > Chordata > Aves > Cariamiformes > Cariamidae > Cariama > Cariama cristata. The sequence goes on from NW_009615557.1 coordinate 5,843, forward strand.
TCATTACTCCGTGGGTTGTGACTGTCATGACAGAGCTCTGGGAGGACCCAGCTATTCCGCTGCATTAACAAGCCACACACCCACAGTCCTTAATATCCTGAAGGTAAACTAAGTGTTGAACCACCCGCTCTAATAACAGCAATATAATGCTCGAGTCAGTGAGTAATCTGGGAGGCGATACGGATTCTGGGATGGTTTTTAAAGTGTGGTTTGGGCACAGGCAAAATAGGACCATGGAGCTGCCTTTATGAGGAATTCAGAGGTACAAAAGATGGGGGGAGCCAGGTCCTCCCTCAGCTGATGAGAAACACTGCAGCACAGCCAAAGAGCTGGCAGAGCTGTAAATAACGATAACTGCTGCTTCTTGGCACAGAACTATTGTAATCACCTTGGTGAAGCAAGGAACAAATGCTGCTTGCTCTCCTCAAGCTTCTGTTTGGTCCCCAAATCAACACAGTCAAAACCTTCACACAGGACACAGAAAATCACAATTTTCTCCCCATAGTTTTTGCAAGTAAAGCCATGAGTGAAAGCTGACGGGAAATAAAATTCCACCTAACTGTCAAATAGCATGCACTGAGTGCTGCTTCATCTCCAAAGAGGAAAAAAGCTTTTATTAGATAGCACCATTGGAAAATTCAAGTAAGTGAACTTTAAATTTAGTCCTCTTAGAAGCAGAACATGAGAACGTGTTTAGTTCTGCAAAATGAACTGCTGCCAGTAGAGATTTTTATTCCAGTAGGACAGTGAATTTGCTAAGTAGCAGCAGTAATAACATCTGGACACCCTCCAGCACAGTAGTGGGGAGAAAACATGAGAATGACAGGAAAGTTATCCAGAAACAGAGATCTGTTTCACTGCAATCCAAGTAACTTGTCTTGTCCATGTTCTGCAGCCAGGGTAGAGCTGTCACAGTCTGTGGGAGGGAAGAAAGGAAAAGCCAAAGCTCTTTATGATTTTCACGGAGAAAATGAAGATGAGCTTTCCTTCAAAGTAAGTAGCTTGCTTAGCCCAATTTTCCAAAAGATCTTACGCTCCTAAAGAATGCTAAAAAATAAGATTTATCCTCTGTGAAAATAGGCTTGGAACAAGAAAGAACAAAGCCCATAAAATAGGCATAAATACCAACACATTTGGTAAACGGTCTCTCTAAAAAAATTTTTGCCCTTGCCACTTCAGTTTCACAATGGCAAAATCTTCACTAAAGACATTGAAAAGAGGTCAGGAGTTCCAGAATTCCTCTGACTTCTCTGATCCAGTAAACATGACAAGACAAACAAACCTCATTTTGCAGTACATTCAGTTCGTGATCAGTTGATATGGCCAAGGGAGCCTCTTTTTAAACCAGAAAGGCAGCAACAAGAAGGATAATTTACTAAGAGTGCCAGTGCTCCAGCAGCAGTGCCTCTAAGGCACACCTAATACAGCAAAATCTAAAAGTTCGGCAGCACAATACATAGTTGTCATTGGAACAAGGGGAGAAATTAAATACTTGCTGGACGCCCAAATAATATTAAGAAGCACTAGCGTGAAACAGCGTGCCCATGTAGATTCAAAGTCATGATTTGGGTAACTGTCCTCAAAAGCAAGTTTTTGAGAAACGGCAGGCTTTCACAGCAGGCCCAAAATTGTGCGTATCAGCTGGAACGCACTATCGCCTCTTCTAAAACTAGCAAAATCGTTTCAGCGTTAGCAGCTTGCAATGCTGAAAGGATGGATGATTCTTTAAAGCAGAAAAGGGGAACAGAGGTAGTGGAAGAAAGGCCAGGGCCACGACAGAACTTCAGATGAAGAGTGTGGCACGGGACAATGAAAACAGAAACAGGGATCAAACCCAGGAGCTACAGTTTATTTTAAACAGCCACACTGAGCAGCTTAGACAACTGCTTTCCTTTGGGGGAAAGGAACGTTTCCAGAGGAAAGAGGAAAGTTTCCAAGTGCTGGAAAATATTGGGACTAAATTGGAAAAAAAAAAAAAAGGCAGCTTTGAAGTGTTTTAAGAAAAGAAACCCTCCTAACAGAGCAGGGAGACACACACAAATAACAAGTAAGGCGGGGGCCCCTGAGTCAGCTCCCTAACGTACCCACTGACCCAGAGAGCTGAAGCAACACAAGAAGTTATCCAGCAGTGCTATTTTTTTCCCTCTGGAAGGCGGTGATTTTTCAGCATAGACAAGTATTTACCCTAAGAGAAGCTTCAGCTGGTTTTGGCAAACAATCTCTAGGAGATATAACCAACAGAAGAGACTGGCCACATCCTACTTCTTTTCTATTTGATTGATATTAATTGCTTCTGAGTAACATCGGCGATGCATGCTTTAACACTGCAGGCTAAGCTGTACTGGCTCACGTTACTCCTTCTCTTACAGGCCGGTGATATAATATCAGAGCTGGAATCTGTAGACGAGGACTGGATGAGTGGAGAGATACAAGGAAAGTCTGGGATATTTCCCAAGAACTTTGTTCAGATTTTAAAAACACCGTGAAGTGTTGTCTCTCTTTGTGCTCCCTGCACATGGGAGAGAATGTTTTCTATCCTAAAGGCACAGCAAAGACATCAATGTGTTTTGACTATCAATGTTTTGCACTACTTTTTCTAGACAGTCATACTAGTATCTTGAAGTCAAATAAGAAAATTGTAGTCTTTTGCAACAGTGTATGTAGTCATGCTTCATGAATGCTCTGAGAGCAAGTACAAGTGGGATTTTTAGCGGTTTCCAACTAGGGAAATACTGTGATGCAACACCATTTTAACTTACATAGCATTCTAGTATGTTTACTATCTGGTATTACATTTATCATGCGCAGAGTCTGCATAAAGTAAGCTTCTTTGGGCTTCTTTAAAAACTTTTTAAAATCCAAATGTAAAAACCTGTTTTTAAGATACAATTACAGGACTCAGTATGTAGATCAAGTTTGATATTCAGGTTTCATTACTGTTTGAATTCCACATTAGCAGTAGAATCCATTTGTTTTATGACTTACGAGGATAAGATAACTGATATTTCATAGTAGAAAAATATCAAATCTAATACCAGTGAGAGGGAAAACTCAGAAGCAAATCCTTGTGTAGCATTCTTCTATTCTTAGCCCAAGCTGCTCATACAGGAAGATCACAAAAGTAAAACTTTAAGTATTTTGCCTCTTAATGAATAATGTCTAAATTGGTATGAATCATCTTAGATCTTCCTCCATTCCCCCAAAACCCTTTCCAGATACAGGTGTAGATTTTTCTGTTCTTGGAGCACCACCGTACCCTTCCTTCCCAGCTGAAGTCAGCTGTGGCCGCGTTCGCTGAGCTTCCTCAGACCCCCCGACCCGCTCCATGCCGTAGCTGCACTATTCCAACTATTTGCCCCTCCACCCCCTTCGTGTAAGTGGAAAGCCAGCCTCCACGCAGTCTGCGTTTCACTTGTCACTCAAGCACTGGAACATACTTCAGTAACAGTATTCCTGCCCTTAACACGAAGGATATTACACAGCCTTGGTTTTAGCTTTCAGCAGACGTGGGATTAGTTTCCAGTTTGTTACCACCTACCAACGATACTGAGCATCATTACAAACGGTCTGGGGAGGCCCGAAGGAAAACACGCCTGGCAGAGCTTACTTCAAGCAGCTCTAACAAAGGCATTCAGTAAAAAAGCAGTGGTGTGACTTAAACGACAAACTAAGGTAGACATGATTGAGGTAGCCTCACATTATAGGCACTTCTGGTAGTAAATTCCTTTTTGCAACACTTGGCTTCTGACAAAACGGTTAAATGCATCTTGATTAACTGCTAACTTCATCAGACTGGAAGAGAAAAAATTATGCTGCAGTTGGCTGTTTCATTGCCAACAGTATTCCAGCACTTCTGTACTACCTAACAACAAGGAACTAGTAAGCTGTTAGTGTGAGCGGTTACTTCAGAGAGCTGCAGGTCACTGGGTACCAAGGTACCCTGACAGGATTTTCCTTTCTGGGTCTGGAAGTTCAGGTTGCAAAAAGTGCCAACGGCTGAGCGGTGGATGGAGGCTGGAAACCAGAATCATCACGATTGATCTCAAGATAGTTTTGACTTAAGTCACATGCCTGCCTACAACTTTACTGATACGAGGTGTAAGTTTTGCAGCAACAAATACCTACTGCTGCAAAAGGTCGGGGTGCACCTAAATTGGTGGCAAGGCAAGCTGGTGAGGGTAGCCCTCCCCTGCCCGTGCACCGCTCTTGGGTGACCACCACAGCAGGCAGAACCAAGCCATCACGCGTATTTAAACTGCACCAATACCATTCACACAACTGGGGGATGAAGATCACACAAAGTTTTAATGAGCAAGAAATAGATTTCTACTTTCATTAAGGAGATTAACATTATAAAAACAATTATAAGTTATGTGCTATTCTAGAAAGAAGGAAACACAACAATTTATACAGCTATAATTGTTTTACCACCCCCAACAATCTTATCCGATCTCCTGTGGAATCGGACTTTTAACAGAAGTCCACCTCCGAGGACAACCCTTCCCACTTTCCAAGCTCTCCCACCAGGAGATTCCAAACATTCTTCTTGTTTATCCCAGTAAATAAGCCGTCTCCTCCTAGAGAAATATGAGGAAACAAATATACATAGTGTTCCTCACTCCTGCAAGCCCACTCGGGACTTTTCAACCATGAACTGTGAGCGGCTCCCCCCACTAAAACAGGCTTCTTCCACCCCGAGCTGTGCCCACACAACTCCCGACCCTCCCGCGAGGGCAGCGGGGGAGAAGAGCAGCACCAAGCAAAGCCCACCCCAACGAACGGAACGCCCAGGCCCTCCAAAGGGACACCGCGTCGCTGCGGTCCTGGGTGAGGCTTCAGCGTATGGCGTTTACTTAGCGTTTGTCTGGCAGTTTTCTAAGATTTTTGATACAAGTCTCAAAAGTAGAACTGAATTTTTACATTTTTTTCGATTTCCTCTTCCCCATTTTTATACTGTGTATTGACCAGTTGTTGTTGTAACTTCCACTGAATGTTTCGAGCCGGTGCCTGTCAGCAGGTACAACCACTGCTTTATTTCACATCACCTCCTCCCTACTGCGCGGGGCAGGACGCGCAAAGCCTTACCTTCAGAGCAAGGAGTGCCAGCTACAGGCTGCTGGCATTACTGCAGGCAGCCAAAACACCGTCTTCATTAAACCTCACAGGAAGGGATTTTCTTAAGACTCGATGCCTAATATCACCGTGAAACTGCGTACGGATCATAACACAGAATTCCTAAGGTGTACCGTACATACTCTGCAAGAAAACCCAAGAACGAGGGGGAGCACAAATCCCAGCTGCAATACAGTAGCAAATTCCAGCTGTAACCTTGAAATTCAGCTAGACCCCTAGACGTTTATTATTACAATAATAAAAGCCTCATTTATCAAAACATTTTCTGTTTGACCCACCCTCTGGAAGTATCTTCAGGAAGATGTCTTTGTCCTGTGTACAATTAACAGTGTCCTAAATAAATCTTTGTTAAGTCTAGTAAGTTTGTTATGGTACCTCTGTAAATTAAGAATGTATTTAACCAATAAAATTTTTATAATTAAGTCACAATGGCATTGTTATTGTCTTGTCCTGCGGAGAGCTGAGCTTTCCAATTGACAGCACAGTTTTATGGATCTCATTCTGCTGATACATTTAACCCAAAAGCAAAAAAACCCCAAACCACCCCCAAACAACTAACACAGTAATACCACATCCCTTTACAAGCAGTCCAGACCCCCCCAGAGAATCCTGACTAACTCACCTTATCCAAGCCTTCGGCCTCAGGGAGGTTTCACACTTTCCACCTGCAGAATCTGTGACATCCGCTACCTGCAGCAGCCGGCCACCGTCGCAGGGTATCGCACATCACGACTGGGCAAGATTACTGTGAGGAAGACAAGGGCTGACCCGAGCTGATGGGCAACTCCACACATCCAGTGTGCTCTGCTGATTGCTGCTGTTCATACACCATGATTTGTCAGCTGACAGTTGTACAGAGAATACAGAAGATGCACAAAATTTTCCTCCCTGCTTACTTCCCCCCGCCTCTGAAATCATTTTATAAAGCATACATTTACCCAGAGCCCCTACGTGGTAATACCAGCAGTCTACCGTTCCAAAAAATAAATTAAAAAGAACTGGGAAAAAGCAAGTTCTCGTTCTTTCCCCAAATCCTCTTGGATGAGCCTTTTTGCAACATACACTCCTCAGATGTACAGCTGAAGGAAAAAGTAACAGGGTAAAAGACACACAAGTTTTCAGAAATGAGCTCAGAAACGACACCTTAGGATTTCTGACTCCGAGTCTACAGTGAGCACAGGCCAGCTGCAGTCCCTTAGGAGTTGTCTGATGGAACAATTGCCTAGCAGAGAAAATCCAGCCAACACACATCCGTTGCTAGAAAACTCCTGACAGATCATAATGCAGGGCTTGACTATATGCACATCTGTATCTGTGTATGTACACACCTGCATAGGATCAAGGATCTTCAACCTCACCACACTTACCCTAAATCATGCTTTGTTTTTCTAACCCCAGTGAAAAGTTCTCATTTTTGTTAGAGAAGCAATAAGGCATTTGTTGCAATTTATGGCTTCCAAAATACAACCATCAGGGACTCCTGGAGGAGAATGACACCTGCCGCAAACGCACAGAGCGAAGCAGATTAAAAGCAGCGCTATTCCCTTCTCCCGTTTTGGCACCATGAAAGGTCTGAGCACTCGCTGCCCTTCCACTACACAAACAGGACACAGCAGAACCAGGCGGCCTGTACTGACAACCCAATAAAGAGGGTTACCCGAGTAGTAAGCCATGGGCTCTTCTAAACATCATCCTCCGTATTAACACAGGAACTTGGAAATCACAAGATGAAATCACATCACTTACAGTCTTCTAAATAATTCAGAAAACATTCATTTTGCCTGTTATTTGCTCCAAACCAGAATTAGCCACTAGGAAAAGCTGACAATCCCCGACACTGGCGAGCACAGCCCTCACGGGCAGCAGCCCCCACCTTTCCCCCCCAGCATCTTTGCTGCAGCAGTCACCTTTCATCAGTCCCCGCCGTTTCTTGTCCTAAGCCAGGTCACCGCTGGCTGCAAGAGCCACCCTTGTCTCGGTGACCTCCCCAAACAGGTCAGTTCCCGTTTGTTCTCGGGTTTTAAAAATCACAAACTAACCAAAAATTTAATAGCACAAAGTTTAGGGTTGTTGCCCAATTCTGAACAAAACATCCTGACACTTCTGTGATTCTGGCTAAAGCCAGAAAAACACACTCTTCAGTTTTTAAACCGGCATAAGCTGAACAACAAGCAAAAATGCTGTCAGATAATGGAAAAAGCACCAAATCACTTCAGTGCGCTTTATTTTCAGAACATGGCCCACTGCCTTGTTACAGTAGAATTTTTTCCCCCCCGAAGTTCCACAGGTTTTTCAACTGTGATCACTGTTACCCCTCGGTTCCGACAAAGGTTAAAAAACTACTTGTGAGCACATTCTGCATTGCTACACCACTCAAAACTAACATTGTTTCCATAATCAAAATTACAACTTAAAGAATCTTTTAACACCTTTTAACCAAATCAATCCAATGAGAGGTCACATCAAATTGCCACCAAGAAGCCAACACAGGCACACTGATAAATCTCAAATACGTAGTCTGGAGAAATCCCTAAGATTTCCCTATAATAAAAAAAAAAAATAATCCTGAAACAGTTAAGTTTCCCTGCGTGGCACCCCATGTGCCCTGTACCACGCTCCTCTCTGAGGCGCCTTTCACCAGCGCCAGCTCGGCACACATCCACGACGTTTCTTTTGCGAGGACCAAAATTACTGGGGAAAACCCCACCCTACAGAATCCTCAGTCTTGTACTTTCCACCTTTCAAGAAGGGCAACCCACCTTCGTCCACCCCTCTCGCAACACCAATCGCGAAAAAACAGATCTCTAACACAAGCATTTTCTTCCTTTTTTTTTAAACCAAGACAATAGGTTTACCTCATTAAAAACCCATCCGCACATCCAGTACCAATACTGTCCAGCAGCAACACAGGCAACCAAACATTAGTTCTGTGTATTAAAACTTTTTATTTTCGATCCGTTTTTAGTTTCAGACAGACTCTTGCACGGGCGGCTCATACCCATCAGCTCGCTCTACTTTAGTGCCTGCCTCATCCCCAGAAGGTTTTCCAGCACCACCACCTTCACCATGCAGTTCCATCAGCTTGCCCACTAAAAAGAAGAAGTAGTATAAATAGTGAGAGATGCACCTAATTCAAAAAGTTTCGAATTACTGAATTGCTCATCATACACAAACCACCAGAACATTTAACGTAGGTATGATCAAGTCCATTCCAGAAAGCTCATGCAAGGAGAGGCTGCTGCAGTAACTGACAGTCAGACAAAAACCGGCAGTGAAATAAGTGCCACATAATGAAATTGCAAATTAAACTTTTTTTTTTAAAAAGAGGTGAAGTCAAGAACTTACTGCTGCATTATATGGGAATGTCAGAAAATGGGAAGATAGAATCATTCCATGTCATTTGGGACCGAAACATTTTGTCATCATTCATTCCCAAGCCAAAGACTTTAAACATTCAGCAGCAGTTTCAGGGAAGAATTCAAAAAAGCTCCAAACTGAACAGTTGCTGCTGGGCTTTCAAGCCCGAAAGCCAAATGCCGGACTAGAATGACAAGGCTTTTTACTACTACAGCAACTTCAGCTGCTGCTGCTTTAACATCTTTACTCAAAAGCAAATGCATTCTAAACTTCGCACATCCTCCTCTAAGAACACTCGATGCCTGCAGGAATTGACTTACATTCAAACTTGGGCTTCTTCAGCATCTTAACCTTGCGGACGTAGACGTCGTGCAGAGGGTAAATGGACTGGCACGCCTTCTCTATGTCTTTGCCAATGCTGTCTGGGATCCTGAGAAATCAGAGAGCACATCAGTGCCAGAACGTCAAAAATTGTGCTTCTTCATCAGCAAGACAGGCTTAGAAGAATTCTTCAGAATACATAATATTCTACAGAAGTTTGCATCATGAATACTATCTTCACTCTCTGACAATTTTTTTCAATTATGTTTAGATACTAAGACATTTTCCTTGCCATGTCAGAAGGGATGCAGTGCAAGCGTACTCTTTTTGAGAGCAAATCTGCAACCGCAGTTTTGGAGGCAAACGCTACACTTTGGAAGACTTCCTTCTATCAGAAGGACCCAGAACATTCACAGCCCCAACTCATCAGAATTACAATTTCAGTCTATAGAAACAAATCAAAAATCTGTGGAGAGCCTGATCTTACATTTATGCAAACATGATGGCTGATGGAAGTCAAACATGATGCAGAGACGAAGAGAGTACTTGAAGAAAATGGCACGTTAGCTCTTCAACACGAGAGGCACCTTGCCTGCTCTCTGCCAAACAGCACGCGAAGCACCCGCATTCCCTACTCAGGAACAACTGACCAACAAACTATTTCAACTGCAGGGGAGGAAAAAAGAAAATGCAGCCAAAGCTTACAGCTTATTGACAACTTCTTTCAGGTCATTGGTTTGGACCTCTCGGGTCATGATTTCCATCATCTTCTTGCGAATCTGTCGAACCTGCTGATGCTGCGCATATGAGGTCTTGCGGATTTGGTTATTGCGCTTCTTTGTAAACCCCACGCAGAAGAGGCGCAGTAGGTAACCATCGGTAGTTTTGACATCTACATGGGCTTCAATCATTGTCTAAAAAAGAAACGGTCGTCGATCATCAACGTGACAGACAGGTTTCTCAAAACCATGCACCTGACATTCATTACTATTTGCCGCTGCCACTTCAAACACAGCTTTACACCGCATCAGCAGTTACCTCCTTTCCTAAACGCACCAGCAACAACGCAGACCTTGTTTTTTTACACACCTGCCATTTTTTGACCATGGAGCACATTTTATCCCGGGTGAGGTCCATTCCATGGAAGTTGGTCAGACAATTTTTGCCCTGAACGTCCTCAGTTATCAGTTTAAATTTACGGAAGGCAACCTCGTCATTCTGCAGATCAGCCAGACTCACTTCAAACACGCGACCCTTCAGTCCGTCAGAGGCAATTTCTGTATTATGAAACAAAATGGAACACTTTTTATTAACATTAGAAAAGTATTATTCAAACCAGATACTGAAATTCCATTTGATGCTTTCTAATAGTAGGTGATGCCACTAGCTTCACAGCTCTGAAGTTTGTATGTATTTTGAACAAGATCAAATAAACTTGTAGAACCAAATACCGTATTTTGTTAACTTTGTGAGGAACCTTTTTAAGATATTTATATCAGATGCTGAACACAAATACCAGGATGCTGCAGATTCCAGTACATGTAATAGATCTTTGGGATTTTTTTAAAGTGCAAGGGGTTAAAAAGTAATTGGAAATTATGAACAATAATGAACACAAACATAAAAAGCCGCATGTGCTCAGCAGAGAAAGGAGCAAGTACACCAAGTACACCCAAGAACACCCAAGTACAGTCATTTCACAGCTCCATCTCTAACAATGAACCATTTTAACACTGGCTGACTCATACTTGGTTTACAGTGCCCCTTATTTTACTTGTTTCGCATGTATACAGTTCAAAATAACGATCATCTTCCTAACTTTAAGTGCAACCAGAATGGTAATGCAACTATTTAGCCATTCTACACAGCTAACCCTCCAAAAATACTGCTCCCTCTATCCAGATGACCCTGCATTCCTAGCAGAGGCCTTCTTTTCCTAAGGTGTGCCAGATCACATAAAAAACCTTTACCATTCAGCAATACATCTACATATGCTCCCTTTAATTGCAATTCTAGCTCTTAGAGACATCTCTTTACCTAAAAGCTTCAAATTTCAGTCTCTTCTAACATGGTGGACTTTCAGATCCTATTATGACCAAGGTCTCCTGTAACACTGTCTCCACATCTCACTCTGTGATAACCAGAATGACTCCTTCATTCTTAACTTTCCTCAAACTTGTCAGGTTACCACGACAGCAGTTCATTGGAAACTTCAGGCATGTCCTTCTGTATCATATCCACGGTCTGGCACTCTTGTACAAACAAGGGCCACACCACATTAACTGCCCTGCAACGACACTAATTTATCTAAACAACTCTGTCAACTTAAGAAAACTCACTGGTTTGACTCAAATCAAGCAATTAAGTTAGAGGCACTTTTTTTTTTTTTGAGACTTCCAGGTTCGTAATACTATGAGCAAAAACTGTTTGTCAGCAGTTCTTTAATCGAGTCTCATCTGGAGCTAGCACATGGAACAAACACGTCTCCCTCTACCGCAGAATACCCCACTACTCACTAGTTCCTTGAGTCCTGGTGACAAGTGTCTTCCCGATGTTGCGGATATTAAACATTGCTGGTGCTTTGACATCGTACCAGTCCTTTTTCGAGAAAGGATCAACCCTTAATGTAAATAAAGTAGAAAATATTTTTAATTGATTTTCTTAGATTAAACCGGGCTGAAGTAAGACCTCCCTCCCCATATGCTTTGTGAAATGCAAACGTCAGTATTTTGTGCTTTCACGTTTAACGTGGACATGC
>NW_009615558.1:0-85166 GCF_000690535.1 Cariama cristata
ACCGGGAGACGGCCGCCCCGTTTCCAGGTCGGGGGGGAGGGAGAGAAAAGGGAGCTGGCAGGCAGTCGGCGAGACCCAGCCAAATTTTGACCTCAGGCACCCAGTTCTAATGCCCGAACTGAGAACAAGTCTAGCCACTCTTATTGTGCCAGGGAAGAAGAAGGGAGAAACCAGAAATTAAAAATAAGAAAGGCTGGACCCAGGTGTTTTAAATATCCAGCTCCGGTAAGGGGAACAGGGGTGGAAGTCTACCGTCTAAAAAAACCAAACAGGAGTGGACATCCTACAGCAGTTCTTGGTCTGGAGCGCCTCCTTGGGCTTCCCATTTCCTGGTGAAATGGCCATTTGTGTTGTGGTTGTCTGGAGCGCACAGTTTAAGGGCTAGGACAGAAACGATCACCTTCCAGTTGGAGCTGTGTGCCGATGATTAGGCGCTGCTCAACCATCAGGGTGTGCTTGGGTGTGGAACTGCTGCTGCGGTTGGTTGGACATGGTTGGATTTACTCTCCGTTTGATGATCTTGATGATCAGCTGTAGAGTCTGAAGTGCAAGAAGTGAAGGATCTGGCAGGTTTCACGTAGACAGTTTTTACTTTGTCATGGTCTTTCAAAGTCTTTAACAAAGGTCATAGGTAAGGGATGACATTGGTCTATTGGGACTTTATTTTGCTGAGTGGGACACAGACCTTCTTTGAAGTGAACACACTGTCCTACGTGGTGTTAAGTTATTGGAAGTACATGATGATTTGAATAGTCTCATTGACCTTTTCTCCACCGTCTTGTGATATCTGTCATATTGCTTTGCAATTTTAAGGATGTTGCATGTCAGCTGTGTTGCTGTTGTTGTCTCTGGCATAGTCAGTGGGAGTTCTATGAAGAACAACTTTGACCCAAAAAAGTTAGCGATAAAATTTTGTATTGGTAACTTCTAGGACGCATAGAGAATCTTTGTCTGGTCTTGTCTAAGTTTTCTTCAGATGTTTGGATTAGTTCTGGAAAGAAATAAAACTAGTACCTCTTAGGCTAATGGTAGCCGTGCTGGTTTCGCTCCTACTCATCGTTAAAAAATTATGCTTTTTTATGGTCTCTGTGTTGTTGTAAGACGACAACGTTTGGCAATTGGATGTGGGCTGTGCGTTGAGTACTACTGCGTGGCATATGATGATGCAGCTTGAGTAGGAACCTGACATGGAGGTGTTCTGTGAGAGAGCAGACTTATGACCCAATTTGCGGGCAATTTTAGGCCGAGTCACTTTGCAGGCATTTGCGTGGATGAATGTGAATTGTTAGTACTGTGGGTCAAAGCCTCTGAATCACTTCCTTTCTTTGTTACTCCATTTGAACTACTTTTGCTTATCAATGTGTAATATGGAAGAATTACATCCACGAGAACAGGTAAGTGGAAGTATGGCTATTCATTCCTTGTTGTATGAGGTTTTTGGAGTACGACCTTCTCAGCTGGTCATGGTGGAAAATTTTCCTCCACGTGTCGGAAGAAGTACGTGCAGGGCTTCGATTATCAATCCGTCTACGTTTTGCATCTCCACTGTGAAGTCGCCATGATGGAGATCAGAAGAAATGTCTAGAAAGCTGAAGAGTTTGTATGTCTAGTAGGTGGCAAGTGTGTAGGTGGTAGTAGCTTCATTTAAAAAACAACACAGCTTTGCTTCCCTGCTCCTTCTGTCCCAGAAAAGCAACCGCATCCAAGGGACTCTTTAGAAAGAAGCTCTTACAGCTGTGATGTCCCACACCAGTTAGCATGTGAGATGAAGTGCTTGTGCCTTCAGAACTGACACCTCCACTCTTGTTTGAAGATGTCATTCTTTTCTGTCCTCCTGAATAAGTAAAATGTTATGTGGATGGCAGGATGACCATTAAACAGTTTCAGGATTTTGGCTTGAAATACGTTGAGGCTATTGGTGTAAATAAATAATTTGGGGCTTATGGTGACATTCCAAAGGTGTACTACACTCCTGATTCCCCCTTGACTCCATTACTAATATCCGAGTCCTTCAAGGATTCTTACTGAACTTCAGCAAATAAGACGATAATCACCTCTGCAATTGGGACCATTTCATACTGGCTGCAAAATTATATTTGTTAAAGCCAATCGTCATCCTGGTGCCATGATAAAGCACACTAAAAAGTACAGTCCATATTACTTATACTAACTTCTCATATTTTGGTGGCACTCAAGGAACTTAAGTATAAAATTTTAAGTTTTGGAAATAGATGTGCATATATATCCAGTAAGTTCATTCATTTTCTACTGCTGTGTTATTTTAAAAGGCTTTTCAACCTTTTAAACTTGAAGATAAATTCAATTAATATCTTTATGTTGAAGCAAAATAAGATCACAGACAAAATAACCTCAGTGTTTGGTTAACTGGCTGCCTTTTTCTAGTTAGACATGGCTTCTAATCACCTGAAATACCTCCTATTATATTTCATTTAGGACTGTGAAACAGGTACCAATTTATTCTAGAAGCAAAAGAACACCCATTGGGAATTCTGTGTTTACTGGTAGTCAGTTCTAGATTCGTGTATAAGAACCAAAATACTTTACATCAAAAGAGAGTTCCATTATATGATAGAAAGTAGGTGTTAGTTTTGAAGTTTTATTTTTAAGTAAATATTTTGTTTTCTTTAACAGTAAGGAATGCTGTATATATTTTAGTGTAATTCTCAGGCTATATAAAATACCGGTTTGACTTTGCTTGACTTCCGTGTGCTTATGACTTGATTTTCTGAGTGCGTGAGAGTGTCATGGAGTTTTGGTGGTTTTTTTTTTCCTTCTCTTTCTCATAAGAGGTAACCCGTTAAATATTAAAGAACTATGCATATTCCTTAGAAATAAGAAACTGAAAATAAAGGACTTGACAAAAGGGTATTCACAGTGGCCTTCAGTAAGGCAGCCCTATTTTGCTTTATGATTCAAATACACTGTTGGTTGCGTTGATAGGAAATCCTCATTAATTTTGGTAACAAACAGAAAGGTTAATGTATTTGCTCTTAAATACCAAGTTTGTTGATTCACATTAAAGTTGTTGTCAGTAATTTGAAGTAATATTTTGTGTTTTCCATGTACAATTTAGTTCTCATGTTATCTGAACCTAAATAGTTCTCTCACAAAGGCTCTGGTATTAAAAGTATATGAGATGGCTTTAGAGGGGAAAAAAATTCAATATGAACAGTGCACCTAACTTTATTTTTCCTAGCACAGAGCATCCCATTTATTGCAATGAAATTCCACTTTATTGATGAGTATATGAATCAGTTATCAGTATCATAGAGATGCTCATGAAGCTGACTTCGGTGCTCTTTTAATTTAAAGTTTTGGGGAGTTGTCTAATTTTGTTCACTGTATACATTTGGGGACAATGGTGTTGAAATCTAAAGTCTTACTTTAACATTGTGTCAAGACTCTATTAGAACACCTTAGGTAAGTGATCTAAAGATTATAGCTAAATCTCTGAAGGGGACTGTCGCATGCGTGTATTTCTGGATCACAATAATAAAATCGGTCTTTAAAACTCAGCAGTTTTTACATTAAAGTGTTGCTCTTTGTGGAAAAGTGATGTTTTAAAAAATGGCATCTTCTCACTGAAATGATACAATGCCCACGGATCAGAGCCTTGTCCATCATAGTCACTGGTTTCAATTAAATCTTAGTATGTTTATGCAGCTGTGTAAGAATGAGTTGCGGTTGACTTTAGCTCACATGATCCACCAGAAAGATAACGTATTTCCAGATGGGTTACAACATCTCCCATTTATACCTGTGCTCAGGTACCAGCAAAGTCAAAACTTGGAGGTAATAATGGCGCTGCTTGGCCTGCTGAATCTTTATTACATGTGGAGACGTGCAAGTTAGAGAGAACACGGCTCAGCTTTTGGATGCTAGGTTTGGTCTGCAGATGCAATGCTTAGAAAATAATTGTTGTTTTACATAGTGAGGAAACGCAAGTTTTTGACCATTGTGGCTTTCCATGTTGCATCTCTTTCAATGGAGTCACTTTTTAGGAGAGACACATACTTAAACCTGCATATTGAACTGGAAAGCAGAAATCTATTTTCAGGTATTTCACACATGTATATTTTAAGACAGATGACTTGCAAGAAGAGGGTATATTTAAGTAAACGTTACTATTTCTCAGCTTAAATCAACCTCTTTATTGATACAACAGTTCCATGGTGAAGGAATAAGACTGATTTCACAAGCAGGAAACAGTAACTTGAAATAGGATCTGGGGAACGTAGAACAGAGTTAAGCACCTACTCCTGTTGAATGGCAAGCTATGGGTGCAATGCTGACTTCAGTGACACTGGGTTTGTTCCCACCAGCTAAGCATCTGGTCATCTGTAAGTAATGCCTTATTTTTTTATTATTTCTTTTTTTTAGTGAAAGAGCTTTGCTAACAACTATTTTGAAGAATCAGCTATTTCTTCATATGTTGTCATTGATCTGTTATCAAAATCAGTTTTTAGAAGACAACTGTCTTCAAAATAAGATAACTTGTGAGTAATACTACCTTCAGTCAGTAGAAATCTAGAAATCTTGCTGTCTGATGAAAGTTTTCAGCACTCTGTTCCAGATTAGGTGTGATATGCAGTGCAGGCAGTATTCTTCAATCCTAAACTGGGCAGTCATCTGGACAATAGATTAAACTGACGTATAAAGCCAATAACAAAGAGTTAACCTGAGGTCCCTTCTGCCCAGGTCTTGTAGTTCTCTAAATTAAAGATACTGAGTGAGTTTCAAAAGTGTAACTGGATAACTCTGGCAATATTCATTATCTTACTAAGAAATTCCAGCATCGAGCCGCATATGGAACATTACAATGCACATAATGACTGTCTTGTTTACCTACGACGTCACTGTTACCACGATTCCAACTTCCTCATTACACTGTAAACTGCTTGGCTTATTTTGGGATACTGAAAACCAATTGATTTCTTACGCATGTTACAGTTTTGTTACAATCTTGATGAAGTGTTTTATCTGGATCAAGCGTAGTTTATCTCAAGGTGCATGTCGTAAGCATACTCCTGCTTGGAAGGGCTACTGAAAATACACTCTGTATAGCTCTCGAAAGCCTAAACATTTGCAGTGAAGACTTTCCCACCACCAAAGACACTGAACTGAACATGCTTCCCTTTGTTGTCCAGATTCAGTGTTCATACCTATCCTAAGATTAAAATGACATAAATTTTTGTAACACTTTCTGAATGACGAATACAGTGCTTTACTTTGGGCTCGTCTTTGATTCAAAATTAAAATCCAGCAGTAAACTCATTGTTTAGTAATTGTTTCTGAAAGTTAAAATATTTAGAAAGAGACAGTTCAAATAATGGCAAAATTTAAATGTGGTCTAATATTGAAAGAAATTGGCTAATTATTTTTTTAATCAATGGAGTAATTGTGATGGCCAGCTATGTTGTAAATAGCATTTCTTTGTCCATTCATTTGACTTTTAGCAGAATTACAGTTTCTTGGTTCTGAACACTTTCATCTGTGCAATCCCTTCTTCTTGTTCCTTCTTACCCATATATTTTTCAGACAATTTCTGCAGCACGTTTTATGACACTGGCAAAAAAAGATTAAATAGTTAACTGTTCCCTGTGTTTAAACTGTTAGAACAATGTAATATATCGTACAATCTAAAGTGAAATATTTGCAATGTAGGGTGACTAGTAGTGCAGTATGTGAATGCTGGCTTGCTTTACATTCATGCAAATAATAATATTCTGGTTTTGATGAAAGGAAAATTGTCCTTTTGGCCTGATGAATAACAATGTCACACTGTTTATTATCAAAACTTTAGACTCATAATATTGCGAGCTGAAGGGAAATACACTTCAATCTATTTTCTTCTATTACACAGAGAAAATGCGGATTCCAATACTATTTCAATACTATCTCATGATGAGTCATAATATAAAATGTTGTTGCAAATCTATTGGGTCTCTCAAAACTTTCACAATAAGTTGATATGATTGACCTGTGTAGGAAAAACTTATTCTTCTTGTGGCTTACTAAAGAAAGGAAAATATGTTGACTCTTGCAAAACTGTAAACGGTAGCAGCATGATCAGTAGACTACAACAAAACAGTAAAACAAAAACAGCATTGACAACATCTGTCAGAAAGACACTTGAAGTTGCCCCACTTGCGCTTTGCTAGATTTCTCACAGCCCACCCACAAAACTTGCAGCCCATTCCTTCAGAGGGGCAAAACAGGAACAATGAGGATATTTTCTTCCATGAGGCTCATCACTGCATTTATTTCAATTTTGTGAGGTTTAGGTGAAATCATCTTATACTAATGTAATCACTCACGTGTGCTCAGCACCCAGTGGATTAAGAAGGGATGCAAGAGACTACACACCACCAAGTCTGAGCTCCATTGCACGCAAATTCCTAGCACCCATAAAAAGAAATGGAATCAGCAGATATACGTGAACATGTCTTGGTTTGGAGAAGAGTTAACAAGAATTTTTAAAGAAAAGGCACATCTCACAGAACTCTTAGTGAATATCTGGATAAGAATGGCTCTGGCTGGTGTAAATGGATTTTCAAAAAACTTTCTTGTAAGATTCCACAGGAGCAGCTGCTAATGAAATAAAGCTGTGGTCCAGAAGGTTTGGTCATCTCGTAGACTACCTGAGAGGAAGCAATGAAGGGTGGCTATGACAGAGTTTCCAAACATCAATGTTGGGACCCGTCTTGTACAATAGAATCATCAATTATTTGAAAATAATCACATTTACTGCTGATAACTTATAGATTATTACTAGCATTGTCAAGAGAAAGGTTGACAGTGAAGAGCTGGATGACAGCAGCTGAAATTCAGTGTTTATAAATGCAAGCTAATGATCAAAGGAAAAATAATCCTGACTATACATGCATACCAATGAGCCCTGAAGAAGCCGTTACTGTTCAGGAGAGATCTTGGAATCATTGTGGAAAGTTTTTGGGTGTGTCCACAGTAGTATTTTAATTTGGATCAGGTGTGTGCTTTTGAAGTGAATCTCCCTGTGATCCCCATTTACCACACCTCTGTTTGCATCACAGAACTGTCTTGGAGAGCAGTGACCACATTCCCTTCAGATGAAACTCAACCAGAAAATGTGTTCCTGCTCCTAATGGGTGTCCAGTCCATGGGGCCAGTCTACTGCTTATCAGAGGTAAACCTCAGGCAAACAGAATTTTGTATGTTGTTAAAAAAGCAATTGAGAATGAAACAGAAGATGATCATCACCATGTCACTGGGGAATACTATTGTGCTTCCATATCTGCAGTACTACAGCCGCTTCAAGAAGAACACAGAACTAGAAGTAAGGCAGAGGAGGGCCAATGGGGTGTTGCACGATATGCAACGGCTGTCGGTGAAAAGACACCCTGTGACAACTTTCTGGCTGGCAGAAGAAGTGATCGAGGAAGATACGAATGGTACGGAAAAGACAAATGGGGGATGATTAGTTAATTCAGTGATGAATGCTATTTCTCATTGCACAAGAAAAGGCTTGCAACAAATGAAACGATTAGGCAAATGACTGAGACAAAGGAAGTACTTCTTCACAGTATTTAAATCTTGGAACTCATTGCCATGGCATGTTGTGGAAGTCAGAACCGTAAATGGTTTCAAAGAATGGTAAAACAGCTTCTTGGAGGATAGATCCCTTTATACCTTTCAGCACCAAAAAAAAAAAAAAAAAAATCTTTAAACTCCTAATCACCAGAAGCTAGGAGGGTAGAGCAAGGGCAGCACTTACTCTACAGATCCTGTTTCCTAAGCATCCAGTACTAATTTCTATTAGAATATACAACACGTTGAGCTAAATGGACCTTTTGTCTGACCTCCTATGGCAGTTCTTAGTTTTGTACTTACTGCAGTCATTAAACAAACATAGGTATTGACTAAGATGTTGATACGGTCTGCAGAGATCACGAACGTACTTGCCTTTCAAGTTGTATGCTGGTATTCTAATTGCTAATCATTGTCGGTTACTATCCTTGCAAACTAAAGAACAAATCAGAATAGTGGGTTCAGTTTCCAACACAGAAAAATTCAGTTTCTGTTTTAGAGACTTTACTGTCTGGACTTCTAACAAGATGCAACAGGTGGTAGAAGGAAACAAAAGAGTAGAAGAAGGGAGGAGGTGATGAAGTAACATTGAATCAAACGTGCATAATAAGAATGAAGTTTTGGCATGTTGCCGTAGCTCTGGCTAGTAAGTGGGGTAAAAGAGATAAAGATAAACTAGAAAACATTTGAGTAAATGCATGGAATGAGGCAAATGATCAAGTCAGTATTATTAGAAAGTTATATTAATATAATAAAATGTTTCTAGTGAACAAGAGCAGCTTTCTCCTACTTCTATGAGAAAAGCATTTCAGCACCTAAAATGGTTTATCCACAACTTTTCTGTATTTACACTTTTGGATGGTGTTCATAAGCTTCCTTGATGCTGTACAGGGTTGTTAATACACATTTATCAATCTTTAAAGGCCTTACCTGAATATACATTAAAAAGCCACTAACTTCTAGTAAACCCATCAAGTTGCTATTGGATTGGGGTTTTTTTCCAGAAATTATTATTAATATACTGAAATAGAAACAGTCTAATTTCTGACCAGCTCAACTTGTCAAATTCTTTCACGTATACAAAATTAACTTTTTTTGACATCACTTTGCAGTCACTGCGATGAGCAGTGGCATTGTAAACTGTTCTCAGATGTTGGGCTAACTACAAAGGAGAGAGCTTTGCCTATGTATCTTACTAGTCTTAGCAATAAGAGAGAGATTACAAAATAAAGTGTGACATTACATAGTTTTTTTAAACACTACTTTGTAACATTTGTTTGACTGTGCTAACGGACTTTCCTTTAAATGTTACGCAGTTGAAATTTGCTCTAATAATATTTTTGAAACGGTTAAATCTTTTCCCATTTTGGAGATGGGACTGTTTTGCAAAGTATAAAATCACATTATCATATTAATACACCTGATAAATTTGTGTTTCAGAAATCTTTCTGCAATAGGTTTCAGGTGTTTTAGCACAGGAAAGGTGCTGGGGAATTGCTGCTAAATACGGTTCACATGGAAAGAAAATGCACATTAATGCTTACTGGGCTCGTAAATGGATTCTGGGACTCTTAGACTGCAAAGATGTTGATCACAAATTTTTTTGGTGATTAATGTAAGGGAGGAATAGCGGATTCCAATACAAGCGTGAATACATGAATGTAGGATGACACAGCATGAGAAGACCTTCTTTGATGAGAAGGGATTGAACTTATCTCTACCTAAGGAGAGGAAGTAGCAACCTTTTAGGTTCAGCAATGGTACAACATAACAGTATAGCTTCAAATCAAATAGGAATATGACTCCAGTATCAAATCCATACAGGGAGGAGGATGGAGGCTTTCTGGATCCCAAATTAAGTACTAGGAATTACAGGGAAAGCTATGTTTATGTACTAAAATGCCTTCTCATGACTCCAGGGAAATAACCGGGAAGTTCTTGAAGGAATAAATACTGGCTGATGAGGGGCAATTAAAACGTTGCGATTTGACTGCAGTAACTGGAAGTGAGACTGTAATAGAGTCTGGGTGCACAAACTCAAGCTTTTCACAATCCAAAAATGTGAAAAGTTGAAAAGCAGCTGCCAGTCTTGTGTAATTAAACATTACCACTAGTTCATAATATTCTTCTGTGCTGAAATGTCAGAACTGATGTACTATAACAGTCAGAAGAGGAGATGGTAGAGATGATGAGGAACTTGGCAATGTTTTATCCAAGTAGTCACTATTATATACCTAATACTACTATATGCTGCAGATTAATACATAATAGTATGCAGTATTTATATAGTCAGCAAAATACACCGTACTATGGAAACAGTGATAAAAGTAACAGGAAACTGAAAGAAGCAATAGGTATCAGCTTTGGCTCTTTGGCAGCAGAAGAGGTGAAAAAAATTTTTTTTGTTTGTTTTTACAGTGGAAATACAAAATGACTGCATTATCTATAAAAACAAAGCGTGAGACAGGCAATTAAATAAAAAATAGACAATTCAGGTTAACGCTGAATGTTCAGTTACTTACCTTTATGGCCTGATAACACCTTACGTACAATAGAAGCCCTAATCATCTGTGTGCTGATGATACATAAAAGGTGCAACAGAAACACTGGAGAAAGCTGTGTTTGGTAATGTATTTTTACATGTACCAGGGAATAGCATCTCTTTCGCTTTATACCCACAGAAACACTCATGTTTCTTAATAAAATAAAAAGGGCGAGGCTCTTGGCCAGCTTTTATGGCCTTCTCACTGCTGCATTTTATTTGCCTCTTGGTGTCAAGAATGGTAATCGTCAATTAACTGCGGGAAGCGTGGGTCTTGGAGTGAAATTGTTCAGCATCACAGGGCTGAGCAATGCCTTCAGAGCCCAGGTGATTTGGATCAGCTCCTTCCTCTGACTTCCCTTTGGTTTAGGACCTGCTGTAGCATTTTGTACGTAATACTGATGGGTTAGAACTTTTAGGGAAGCTGGAGTATAGATACACCCTCAGGCTATGTGGTGGGCAGGCTGCCTGTGTGACCTGGTGGCAGCTAAGGAGTATCAGAGTGCTCTGCTCCTCCGGTGCCCTCGCTCAGCAAAGACCATTCGGAGGAGAAGACAGTTGGAAGGAGACTCATCCACCACCCTCCTGCCGTCTTCCCCGCTGCCTTCTCACCAGCAGTGAATGACTTCCAGTGCTTTTCCCATGCACTGGCGTGCACTTGTATCAGATGACAGGTCAAAGCAGGAGCACCAAGGTGGCTTTGTCATCTCTCCCTGCTGACTAAGGCCTGTGCAAACAGGATGTTATATGGATTTGTCAAGTGGATCAAGATAACAAAAATTCCAAGTTCCAAGGAAGACAGCCTTTTCTTTTTTTTCATTGTACATGTCACAAGCTTTGGATTATTATTCTCATCAATCTTTCGTTACACTGATAGAATGCACTTTAATCAAAGAACAGCATGGCTCAACACGTGGACTGCCTGTTGTAGTTCATAATCTTGTAGGAACTGTTGTTCTTGCTGCTTCAGAAAGCTTGAAGGAATTAGAATTGATGGAAGACTGCTGTTTCTGCCAATTGAATAACATGTCCCCTAGCTTTGTCACGAGCACCACAAAGGATGCCGGATCTTTTTCCTACATTGTTTGACCATCCTACACCTTGGCTTTCTGACATGACGTTACTTCTAGTATTTCTAGTGAGTACCAGTGACACCACATTTCTCACTCTTAGAAGTGGTATCAAGTATTGCACTGTGTGCATGGTTACCACTTATTGACAAGCTACTGTGGACTGTGATTTGAATTGTTCTGCAACTGTGCTGCTGTTAATTTTTGTGCTTCATCCACTCATATCCAATACCACGGACAACCTGCTCTGTTTAGAAGACAAAGGCAAGCCGCCTTTTAATGTGAACTGGACCTTCTGTTTGTACCATGAATGATGCAGTTTTCCTCCCCTGCTGTTAACTGTTGCTCTTGTAACCTATTTAGTATACAGGGGAAAAGGTCTTGCTTACTGATCAATTAAGATGTGTAAACTACTCTTCTGTTTTGGATGTACAGTCTGCATTGCTGTTGTATCTTGGAGTATGCACACCTTGATTTTCTACAGTCCATTTCAAGATACGTGTCCAAAGTACAGTTGATAAACCAAGGACAACATTCTTTAATCCTGTTTTATCCCTGAGCCACAAAGCAGAATTCCTTAGGTAACTGAAATACCTTCTGCCTTTACATAACACTTCTGTAAAATTTCTAAATTCCCTTATTAATTCTAGAGTTTTGTGCAGCTCAGAACAGCTCTAGCAGAACTTTCCCTAAACATCTTACTTCACGTCCAGCTGCTGTTGCTCCTGTTACCACCACAAGGCAGCCATTCCAAGATCACAAGCATCTTCAGTAATCAAAAGTCGCAGCCTAATGGCAGTTGATCTCTCAAAGTGCAGGGTTACGCACTGAGGATACTGTTTAGTACTGAGAATCACAAAGGTACGTTTTGGGTGTGGATTTCAATGCGCACACTTTTACAGGCATCGAGGGGATATCTGGGGATTGCCTAGAGATATTTAGTATTTGATATATCACTTATTCAAGATTTGGAAAGTACTTGAGTAGTAAGCCTCAAGGTTAGCAGAGGAACTGGGTGATAAACCTTAGATCTCACAGAAGAACTGATAGCAAGACCTACCTTTTCATTGCCCCTCTGATGATACAATAGTGTAATAGGGCCTTGCAGTGACAAATACAGTGTAACTGAGGGAGCCAGAGGGTGAACCAAGGCTGTTTTACAGTCAGTTTTGATGTGGGGGGTTTTTTTGTCTTTTGAAGTGACTAGTCTTTAGCTCCATTCCTGAGAAGGTTACTTGAACCTCTGACTCAAACAGAGACATCTCTGAATGGGGTAAACCGGTAGCTGCAGTGCTTCTGGGACAGAAACTGCAGGTTAGGAGCACGTTGTCCTTTGCGAACATGGTGACAGCTGCTTTCGATCTGTGGCTTCTCGCTGCTATTGTGTGAGGGAATCACACTCTCTGAGTTTCCAGAGCCACAACAGAGAGTAAGTAAAGCTGCGGCTCGTTTAGGACTGGGTGTTATTTTAATGAACTTAATAAATCCTATATAGGACTGAGAGTTTCTTTGGAGTTCTCAGTCCTGCAAAGCAGCGCTCTCAGGCTGACCTTTGAGCCTTGTACACTGTAGAGCTCTGAAAAACTGCACCAGTTCTATGCTGCACCAATTTCAGCAACATCAGCAACCCTGGTGTAAGTAGCTCACCCGCTTTGGTGGCTGTTTTCAGCATCAAGTTGATCAGACTTCTCTGAACGGAGCTTAAATGACATTGTACTGCAAATGGCTTCCACTGCCCCAGATCACCATGTTCACAGACATTCACAGAAGTCCAGGAGGTCCATACTCATGTAGCAACAAATTGATTTGCTTTGTGAAGTAAGTATCCACAGAAGATAAGGAGTTGGCATTTTTGCTAATCAAATTCCTCACATGATTAAAGCTGAAATGTTCATGAATGTTGATATTGTTCTTGTAAAACATGAATGGCAAGGATTCGTTTCATGCGCAGTATGGACACTGACCTTCAAAGGGCAAAATTCATTGCAGCACCATTTATCTCACTTTTCACAAAGCGGGATGGAATGATATCTCCTAAGTTATTAATTCTATAGTCATAGCTGTCAACTCCTCATCACAGTTAGCCACGTCATATAATCACTGTCATCAAAAGAAACAGATATCTGGATCAGACTCTGTCATACAATGAGCAGGGTTCTCACCGTCTCTTCCTAAAGGTTGCTTCTGGAAAGGATTTCTAACACCTATCTGCCATAGTGGTTAGGACTGAAAATGCACTGGAGGAAAGACTCAGCCAGCCAGCAAACTCTCAGGCCTCTTCTGCAGAAAAAACATACACCATAGAAACCTAAAAATGACTCAGGGTGATGAACTGGTATCATTTTAAAAGAAAAGTACTATCACACCTGTGTTCTGGCTACAGTACAGTTTTATTAATGAATGTGTATTGTAAATTATATATTCTTGGACAGTCTACTTTGGAACACTCAAACTAAAAAATTACTTTTATAAAATTATTCCCTTGTGCTTTAATACCAAAAGCTGAGAAATATGGTAGATATACCAAGAAAATTAAAAGCCCTAGGGCTAAATATTTTTATAAAAGTAATTTAAAAAACCAGAACTTCAACTAACCAAGTTGACCTTGCTCGTTACAGTGCTGGAGAGATTTGGTTGTACATAGCTATGAGTGTAGCACTGTTTAAACAACATGTCAGAATGTACCAGTGGTGTAATGTTTTGTGACTTCTACTAAGACAAAATCTGTATCTTTTGACTCGGATGATTAGGGAAGTGTCTGACATGCTAGGTTCTACTGTCACTTACAGGAACATAATTTATGTATATTAAAAAAATTAATGCTATCCTACTATTTCATAAAGCTATCTTTCCCTTCCTTTTTTATGAAGCCCTTTGAAAAGGTTTTCAGGTGTCCAAAGCCAAAAGATACCTGAAGGTCTGACCCTTAAGTGAAAATACAACTTTCCAAAATACTCATGGTGTAAAGTCTTGTGGCTCTTTTTCAGGGAAATGAAGGCATCCTGGAACACAACAGGATTGCTGCACCTCTCCTTATGATAGATCTGTGCTGCTCATTTTTATGTGTGTGTAGGTCAAGAAAGTAGTAAATCTCCCATGTGACATATGGATAAGGCAGTCGCTTCACCAGCAGGGATATACAGCTTAGGCAATACGTACCGTGATTTCAAGATCATTCCTAATCCCGAACCGCTTGTTCTACTCTGAAGGCTCTAAGGCACTTCCTCTGAGCTCAGCCTTGCTCCATGCTCTTCCCAGCCCATCCCTTCCCTTTGTGCTGCTAGTGGAATTTCCCTGGATGTTGCTGGCCTTGTCTTTGGGAAGTCATCCGGCAGCCCTGCATCCCTGCTGCCCATCTCCGGCACCCCACCGCCTCTCTCTGCTGCCTCCATGCATAGGAGAGCCTGGAAAGTAAGACAGGTTGTCCACAGCTGAGTCCACAGAAAACTTGGCTTCAAAATTAAGCTCAATATGTACAGCTTTCATGTCAGCTACAAAAGTATTACAAGGACAGGGAAGTGTAGTTTAGGTACTTTCATCAGTGAATGGAAATCTCACTGATACTCGGTTGCCTGGGACCGGTGAACTCGTGTACCACTAATGCAAACTACTGACTGACTTTACCCCATGGAGTTCCCTGATCTTTGAAATGCGGAACTGGGTTATTTTTGGAGAAATTGATTCACTAGTCATGAATTTCATTGGAGAAAATTGTGTAATTTTTGGTTTGCTGTCTGCTTTGAAGTGACAGCAATTCTTGTACACACCCCAACAGTCTCAACAAAGTATTTAATAAGTTTGAGGTAGAGAAAAAAATGCCGTTACTTCTTCAGTTCCCACAACACAGTTCATGGTGAATCACGTGTGCCTAGTGAATGGTTTCTCAGGTCAGTAAAACCAATTCCTTTCTTATTTTCGGGCACATATATCCAAAAGATACTAATCCTTTGGGTGAAAAGACTTGAATGTACTTTACTGTGTTAAAAAAGATACAAACCAGTAAATCCCAAGTATTTAAACTCTTTTCTCGTATTTGATTATGCTTTCTATGCCTGCTTTGAGAACATTCCTAAAGTGTTCTGTTTTAATTTGTTTAATTAGTATTTTTTAATTCATAGCATGTGGTTTTAAAAAACCCAAACACTGAAAATTTAATTTTTTAAAAAGCAGATTATTAAATTTTTACAGAATGTGTAACTTTCATATATGACTTCTTTTTAAGGTTTTGCACTACATAGTATTATGACTCTAAATAAATTCAAATAAGTATTTAGCACTTGAATTTTTCACAGAGGAATGAGGATATTGTTGTCCTGTTTCAGAAGGGGTACAGCTTTATGCGGATGTAAAGCAGTTTGTAGACAGATGTAGGTAATTATATAGTTGTATGCAATGATCCAGTATAGCACAGGGGAAGGCTGTTCTCTTTGTCCATATGACTGAACACATGGGTACAGATTTAAAACAATAAGTGGTAAACTTCTTGCATAGCGGGAATAAAACTGGGGCACAGAACTGAACACTGCACATCTTCATCACATTCAGTTTTTCATTTTTCTCTAGTCAAAATTGTGCCTTCTTTAAGAGGTGCGTTATTTTTCTAAGCAATAAATCAAAGAAAATAAGTGACTTGTATTGATCTGGTGAATGCAGTTATTACAGTCCTGCACTTCATAAAAATGTTCTCCCTTAAAATTATATGAAATAACGTGAATTTGAACTTTAAACACAAGCGATGAACCCTAACACTTACTATGAAGTTTTAGAATATGGCTTCTGAAGCAGCTACAAAATTTTAGACAGAGCCATCACATTAGCACCCAAATTTTACAAAACTTAAAGAAATATGGAGACCATCTGTTCAGTTAGCTGCAAACCACTTTGCAGGATTTAAGGACTGGAAAATGAAATTAGCTAACAGATATAAAAGGTGCCAGTGGCTGGAAGTTTACCCTTCATAAATTAGAAATGAGATGCACTTTTTAATGTTAAGGTTATAGCATTTTATTATAGCACTTAGAAAGTTTCACTAACAGCAATGGTGCACTTTCTGTGAATCACTTCAAATAAAGATGCGATGATTTTCTAATAGATGTGGTTTAACTAAATCAGAATTTGGGACGTGGTGTGGAACTGCCAAATGAAAAACATTCCTGTGTAACCCAAGACAGCCTAGATGGATATAATTGTCCCTTCTGGCCTTCAAATCTTTGAATCTGTGAGCGTGTAAGCAATATCATGACAGACGAATAATCAAGTCTGGGCCATCATACTGAAAAGGAACATAGGTTCCTTTTAAATGGAAGTGGCATTGGTACTTCTTTGGTGCCGTGGTATCTAAAACTTATTCTAGATCTGTATTCTAGTTTTATTCTAGTTTTTTTCCGAATGTTATCAAGATACTACATCCCCAAAAGTTTTATAGCCACAGAATAATGATTTGTCAAAAAAAAGGAAAACTTTGGTGACATTGAAAAAAATTTTGTGGTATCAAATGTCATTGTCATGGTTTAACCCCAGCCGGCAACTAAGCCCCATGCAGCCGCTTGCTCACTCCCACCCCCGCCCAGCATGATGGGGGAGAGAATCAGAAGAGTAAAAGTGACAAAACTCATGGGTTGAGATAAAGACAGTTTAATAGGACAGAAAAGGAAGAAAATAATAGTAATGGCAATGTTAATAATAATGATAATAAATAAAGAATTAGAATATGCAAAACAAGCAATGCACAATGCAGTTGTTCACCACTTGCTGACCGATGCCCAGCCAGTTCCCGAACAGCGGCCCCCGGCCAGCTTTCCCCCCAGTTTATATGCTGAGCATGACGTCATATGGTATGGGATACCCCTGTGGTCAGTTGGGTCAGCTGTCCCGGCTGTGTCCCCTTCCAACCTCTTGTGCCCCTTCAGCCTTCTCGCTGGCAGGGCATGAGAAGCTGAAAAGTCCTTGACTTCCTATAAACACTACTTAGCAACAACTAAAACATCAGTGTGTTATCAACATTATTCTCATACTAAATCCAAACCACAGCACTGTACCAGCTACTAGGAAGAAAATTAACTCTATCCCAGCCGAAACCTGGACAGTCATTCACTCTGGAAGGTCACTATTACTTTAATAGTTTTTCATTTTTAGACTATACTACACAATAAACACCTAAAATGCTAGAAAACTGGAGCTCAAACATGCAGAGTCTCTTTCACCATTATTATTTGAACATCTGATGAACAGGATATTACTAGCTTTTTATTTTAAACAGTGGTTAAAAATCTATAGTTTTAAGAAAGGCATGGTGACCAACTGTTCGAGAATGAGTTCTAGTGTGTGAATAAACTATAAAGCGCGTATCACTCTCATGTAGCAGAAATTTTCAGTACTTTATACTGTTACAAATAAGAAAGAATTAGATTCTTTAGAATTATAAATTTTCCTCACTGTACATGCAGCATATTTGGATTCTCACAGGATGCCATTCATTGAACAATGCCCACAATTACTTACAGAATTAGATTTCATGTTGCTGTCTTATGGGTCCTGTAACTAGACAGGTATTAGACATGGAAAGAACCTAGATCCTAAAATGCAAACTCTGGGATAGAAGAGTGCCTGAAAAATCTCTTTGCTCTCTAGATACCTACCATAAAAAAACTGAAGCCAAATAGATTTTTATGTTGAAGAAAAAATGTGGTTGTGTTCCTTACACAAACCTAGAGTGGCTTGTTGATTTAACTTGGACAGGACTCTCCATTGTTAATTCATATGTTATTATGAAGTGTTTAAAAAATAAGAAGGTACATCACCAAAGAACTGCAGGTGGAAAGATTTCAAACATTTGATTATCTTGAGTAAAACGTTATTTGATATTATATGGCCATCAGAGCAATCTACTAAACACCTCGGAGTGCTCATCTGAGTAAGGAAAATTTCCAACAAAGTGTAGATGTAGAGGTGATTTATACACTTTGTTCTCCCTTACCGTCACCTCCAGAAGACTCTTTCTAGCCATTTAGAGAGAAACTGAAGAACGTTCCATTCATTTTTCCCCAGTGGCTGTCACCTAACTAGCATATGTCCTTACACGTGTTGTACAAGATCTCAGGTTCCCTTTAAAAGTAATTCACAGGTGCGAACTTGCCTTTTAAAGTCTGCACTGACTATTTGTAATTGTGTGCATTAATGGAATCAACAAGGCAGAAATCGTAAAGATAATGCAGCATACGGTACTGCATGTGTTGTATTTGCCCTGTACTGCACAGTGCATATTCTGAATACTGCATGTGACATTGAACAGCCATGGGCAAGGTCTTCTCCAGAATAATGCCAAATTTTTATACTGCAAAACTAACGTCTTTGTCTTTGGGGCACATTAAGCAATCATTAGCACTTATGTGACAGACACTCTATTTTACATTTTGTGGTTAGCATATTCTGACCATTTAATTTTAAGAACAAGTAAAACATTATGGCACACTACATATTAAAGTAGTACATATTAAAGGAAAGTGCTCACTGCTCCAAGCTCCACCTGTTATGCTGTTAAATGATAGTAATGAGCATTAGTATCCATTTAGTAGGATAGATTTGCCTGGTGCTTTGTAACGATGAAAATAACATTTCAGAGTAGTAATTGGGGAAATACATACTCTCTAGGGAAATTCTCTGATTATTTAAAGACAAACTGTCAGTTTGTTTAAATCCTTCCTCCGCAACCGCCTGAAGTTTCTTGTTTCCTTGGAACTAAACTAAAAACTTTAACCATGTGCTTATCATCTTGAAATCTTTAAAGCATCAAAACATAAAATGCTTTCATCTTCTTATCTAGAAGGCAAGTTTAGTTGCGTTCTAGATACCTTATCAAGTTTAGTTAACATCCCTAAAAATATTCCAAAAGGATGAGGTTTATATTCCTTCATTAGGCTACAGCTGGCAAGCATCATAAAAGCAATACTTTCCCCAATATTTATTAGTATTTCTGTTGAAGTAATAAGAATATAACACTCCATCATATGTGTTACTGTTTATTTCTACATTTTTTTCCTATGTATGCCTTTGTACACAACTGCTTTTTGGAGAAAAAGAAAGGTTGAAGTGTGATCAGAAATTTCTTATGTAATTCCAGAGCCATCTAATCCAGGTGTATCATTTTTCCCAGCAAAAAGAAATGTGTATTCATCTTATGAGTCTCTTACCCCTCCCGAGCATGCTAGGAACCTCTTGGTCTTGTCAGGACATTATACTGCATAATGTACTACAAAACTGCTAAATACAAGCAGCAGTTAGCACAAATACTAAATGTAGATATACAGCAGAAATTAATCTTGGGGTTTTTTTTCTGTTTTTATATTGCTCACTAGGCTTCAAAACAGATTTGCTTCATCAAAAATTTCATTTTGCAGTCTGCTGTACGTAGAAATTATTTCAATGCACCTTTCCCATTTTCAACACCAGGTCTGAAATCACTTTACAGAGAGGGTGTTCTTTCCAGATAAGACACATAAAAATGAAGAGAACAGCTGAGGTGGTGAGGAGGACTGGAAACAGAAACTCAGCCTTTCAAGCTCCATCTAAGCATCCCGTCCTGCAGAGCATTCTGTTACTGTCTTAGCACAAACCTCCAGGATAGGTACCAGAACTTCAAGTATATTTTTATTAGCATGTTTCCTCTTATCTTTGTGGTAAATATATGGTAACTTATCCCTCTTATCTATCTTTAATTCCTTCATATTGGATGAAGAGCAAATACAGAGCTGCTATCACGGAGCATGTTCTGTGTTCACACCCCAATTTAGCACATTTCTTGTTCTGCTTATACCGTAAAGACCGAATGTTCATACAAACACTGAAAATAGACTAATTACTTCACAATGTATCTCAGTATTAAAAAATGGCCATTTAATGAGTAAGAAAATCTTTTTAAGCTTGCAATGAGCTGACCTTGGTCCTCCAACCCATCTCACCCTTGTACATCTCAGAGAGTAGACTGCTCTTGCTATATGACCTGAAAGTCAACAAACCTTCATGGTATCAAGTCAAGGAAAGAAGGAAGTTCAGAGCTGCTTGTGGGAAACTCCCTTCCAGCTGCCTGATAAATCTAAACTCATCTTAATTGAGTCAGTTCATACACCCACTTCCACAGATCGCATAGAACTGTTTTCCAAATGGAGCTGCTTTTCCAAGTGGAAAAAAATTAACAAAGAATTAATAAATTACTAGTAAATATTTTAGGCAAAATTTATGTATAGTAGAATCACAGAATAATGTAGGTTGGAAGGGACTCTTGGTGATCATCTGATCCAACCCCTTGCTTAAAGGAGCACCAACTTAATTAGGTTACTCAGGGTCTTGTTCAGTCAAGTTCTGAGTATCTCCAAGGGTTGATATTCCACAGCCTCTCTGGATATCTGTTCCAGCATTTGACCATATGTATAGTTTTTGCTAGGGATGACAGCAAGGACATCAGGAGATTATTATGGACTCATTAGAATTAGAAGACTAATTAGGTGCGAGATTCATAACAGTCTCTAACAACTTATTAGTCATTTGTTAAAACTCCTTTTTGTAATTTCATAAACCATTTGCAAGTGGGATTTTAGCATTAAATGTGACTCAGAGGTTTCTTATACTAAAGTGTGAATTTAAGCTTCCCTTCATAAAGTATCTAGAAAACAGTATGGGTGTTGGAGCACCAACGTATGTTGGTCTCTGCACTAACCCTCAATTAATAACAAGCAGACAGCTGCAGCCTTCCACAGCTTCAGTTTGTGACTGGCATAGTGCCACAGAGAGAACATACACTAGCCTAATCCCAGTGAGACAAATGTAGGGAATAAATCTCAGAAACCCTACATTTATAAAAATATAGTGCCCCATTCTACAGAGGCACATGGAACTAAAGCCCTTTGCCACATCATTGCTGTAAATGCATCCAGGAGCAGCTGAGGTATTAACACAACTGCCAAGTTAGGAATCTGACTAACAAATACATGGAAAATTTCCTCAGTAATGTATTCACTACTTACATATTCAGTACTGCTTCGAGCACAGAGATTTCTAAATGGTTCCTCAGCTTCATCAGAGTTCCAGGTCTCACCCTGACGCTTGATACATCTGCATCATCTGTCAGCAGAAAGAGAAGACAGCCATCAGCATGGAGATGTGGCACGTGCCTCCACAGTGACCCTTGGAGTGATCTGGCAGGCATTTTGAGCTAGATGGCAGGATCTGTACCTCTCCACCAGAGAAACCCCCGTGGTGTTCCTTGGGACCTCCCTGAAAGGAGCAATGGATTTCAGTCTATAGAAGCCCCTATGGCTGCAAGTACTGCCAACACTTGGCTGAAACCCTATCATCAGGAATAATGACGATCTAAAAGAACTCGGGACTCATCAATTAACACTTCCTTAGCTTGTGTGAATTACCAAGGCTGAAACAGGACTCAACTGAGGTCAAGGAATGGTGACCATCTGTTGCCAAAGTCAGCTTTCAAGAGGATCTAGAGCCTGAGGACAGCAGAAGGGTAACCTGTGATTGTCTCCTCTGCATCACACCGCTCTGATGGCAGCTCCCGGGGGACTCGGCCATTGCCAGAGGAGTTTCACAGTAGCGTGTGGCCAGAGCCTGCCACACAGTGCGGTGTAGTCAGTCTGTCTCACTGCAGGCATTTGTACAAGCACAGATGTGTTCATGCCTTTCATCCACACTGTAAGCAAACGTCCTTCTCACACAGTCCATCTAATTGCTCCAAAACATGCTCTTACATTAAATCAATGAATATGCTTTTATGCCTTTGCATCTCTACCTTTAGAGCACTGTCCCCACTTTTTAAATGCAGATTTCTAACTAGCTGCACTCTCAGATGGTTTAAAATGCGTCCGGCTGATGAACACTGACACCTTTACTATTGTCCATAAGATAGCTTGTTCCTTCCAGGCACCAGTAGTAAGTTGGTTTTACACTGGACAGAATTCAGGTCTCCAACACAAATTAAATCTGCAGGGAAAACCAATGCAATAATTGAGGCCAGAACTTGGCCTACTGACCCTGCTCATCTGAATGCTATTTCTGAGGGGATAATGATGTATTATTCTTCCTTTTTGACAATTACTCCTTCGCAGATAATTTTTGAAATTTTATGTGCCATTTTTCTGTGATGTTGCACTGGTATCCTGGATACTTGTAAAATTCTGTGCTCCTAGCATGCCATTATAGTTGCCTAAAGCATGTTTCTTTATTCCTTTTTTCTGTTCTACCTTTCTTTTTGGCTCATTCCTATATTCTGCCGTCACATTAGCGTCATTTGTGTAACCAAGAAAATGAAGAATTCTACTGAATTCTGAAAGACACCTTTGTGTTTCATGACTTTTCTTCTCTTATTATCCCACTACTTTACAAACTGCTACTTCAGCTTTTTACTCAAAAGATTGCCCCTCAACCTTCTATATTGTACAACGTTATCTATTTTTAGCCCTTTCCTTCTAAAACCTATCCCTGCACGGTACTATTCACAAATTTGACTGTTACTACCTTTGCTATATGGATGCTCCAAAGCAGTTGCCTCCTATTCTAGTTTGGATAGAAATCATGAAATTGGTATATGATTTATCCTTCTGACATCTCCTTATCCCTGTCCAGCCATTAATATAACACGGACAGAGCTCTTAATTTTCTTCTCCCTCCTGTCTCAGTGATGGGGGAGAGATTACCATTCTCCTTCACGTTCAGGCTGGGAATTCTTTTCCCAGCTGTAAGCTGGAAATTCTTTTTTACTTGCTGCTCTGTCAATTATGTGTTGATCATTTCAACAAAATATTTGTGTCTCCCTGTGTACAGTAGCTAGAAAACAGATACTGTCACTGGAGATTCTTTACACACCATACCCCAAAATTGTTATTCCACATCCTGTATCTTGGAGTAACTACCTTATATATGCTCTAATTGTCCATTTGTCCTGTTTTCCAACACAGAACCTTAATTTTTACCAAGCTATCATTTCAATAAGGGGCATGTTCCTTGAAAATATCTGCAAAGCTGTTACATTGTCTTGTTTCAAAGATCACTGTAAAATTCACTTCAAAAACTTCGGTAAGGAGAGCATGTTGTACAATGGCCACTGAGACTGACCAGTGTCACCTTGTAGCCCCTCAGTACGCTGTCCCCTCCTCTTGTCTCTTGTCTTCTCCCTGGCGTGTAAGCTTTGCAAAGCCAGCAAGCTGCCCTCGGACAATTCTCCTCAGTTGTCACACTGAGTCGGTAAAGCCTCTCTGAACAGCTGAAGCTCATGCTCACACTGAAATCCTAAGTCCTCAGCACCTATGAAACCACCGAGTGACGAACAGCTCCTCAAAACGTAGGCTTTCACTTCTTTGTGCTCAAGTTTACCACTTTGCTGTAAAAGAGCTAAGAAAATATTTTTCTACCTACCACACAAGAACATGTGGTTTATTTTATGACAGTTGTACCAGTAGCATTTGTAAAGCAATGAGTCACTGAGTGGTAGTACAGCAGAGTAGTTCAAATATTTATTTATAGTATATTATAGCTGAACCTTTGTATTTTTTTAATGTGGAACCTTCACTTCTGGCTTAGCTTTGGGATGGATGTAAAAGTGTTGAACTGAAGTCCTGGCCTTGAGTTGAATCTGAATGAAGCCCATACGGTGGAGAAAAAGACCGAGTGAACTGTACTACAGAACGCTAAAATAAGCTAGAACTGAAGAAGGTAAACGACAACAAACTGCAAAGGAATGCAAAAGAACAGAGTATTAATTTTTTTCTAATGATTTCAGGTGTAGCTTTTCTGTACATTAATAATTGCTTCCTGCATTTCTGGACTCGTTTTAATGTTGGTGCAAAGCACATTTAGTGATAGTAATGTTTTTATTTTTTAACCACTGCTTACACGTTTCCACATCTGTTTGGAAACACAAGTATTTTTAACAAATTCGAGGCAGTTTTACTGAAAGAACTGTGATATGTTCACATAAACACTGGTTTGCTTAGAAGTTTCTTCAAGTCCTGCTCCTGTTCCTATAAACAGCTTTTAAAATAAAAGTTAAAAACCTCATGATTTAAGTCCCCAGGATTCCTGCTTTGATTTTACTTGCATCTAAGTAAATTGGGAATAACTCTGCTGACTTGTACTACTGTAAAGGAAGCATAGGCAGAATCAGGTCCTTACTAGGTTATGCTGAACTCTTCTTTTCTGATAAACACATTTCCCATACACGTACTCTCAGATAGTATGAAACTGGAGAATCCCATTGAATTCAGCAGAGAAACATTTCAGGAAGTAGTCCACAGTATTAGAAAGCTGAGCGCCATACATGTATCCAAAACAGCCAGCTCTTTGTAGAGCTTAGCAAAATATTTTGTCTCCTTGAATTTAGATTTCTCATTCATCTCTTAGTCATCTGTGCTTGTCACAGAAATAGACTGTACAAGAACAGTTCTCCTTAAAGCAAACTTCATCCATGTCTCAATTCTCTTAGATTAGCAGCATACACTGTGTTTTTAAATCTCTCTTATGATAGTAAATAGGAACAGCATTTATTTTTTACGTTGTTGGTCTACAAACGAGGAAAATATCTGCTGTTTCTAAATTTAAAGTGTACACTATAATGTACAAAACAAATTTAGCAGTATAGTAAAAATTACCAGCTGTACTTTAGTACTGAAATAAAAGTAAGCATTTATCATTAAATTCAAATGTTCTAGGTAGCATTCTATCTAACAGATTCATTCTGAAATAAATTGTGCTAGCAAATTTGTACAGGGTGTGTTCAGAACTGACCACTTGTTAACATAAAGGACATCAAGAATTTGGTATGCCCTGCTTCTTGCTTTTCTTTCCTTAAGAAATACAAACACTGAAATACAATAACGAACAGATTTATTGTACCAAAGAAAACAGGGATTTGATAAATGAAATATCATTGACATTGTCAAGATTACTTTAACCTACTGCTAAAGAATATCTTTATTTTTTAGTGCATTTTTCTTGCACCTTTGAAAACTGTCTTGCTTTCCAAATGAAAACTTAAATATTTTTTACAAAACAATTACATTTAAGAATGAACAGCTGTTTGTTGTGCAACCTGTCAACAGTAAGCCTGGGCAGAAATACGTTCTGTGTCATGAACATACCCAATATGAAAGAGTTTATATGATGTAATTGCCTACAATGACAGGGACTACACGTGTTGACCAAAGAGTCTCTTCCTGATCCCTGTGTCATCTGTCAAATTTCCTTTTCCAGTCCTTTCCCAAGGGACAGTATCAGTCCATACAAAAATGCCCATCTTCCAGTGCAAGATTCTTGTGTATATTCTTATTCCTGTTTGCGCCAAAAAACACAATGATTGTGGCACTTCCAGTGCAGGTATTGTTTACAGACAAACACTTAAATTTCCTAATAAAAGAAAGTGATGTAGATAATGTCCTTAAATTTGTAGTGGGAGAGGAAAATGCCTTTAGCAGACTGGGAGATTTGAGCACTGTAACTTCTGACCAGGAGAAAGCTGCCATAAACAACCAGGAGAAGACAAGGGCATGAAAATGTCTTCTGTTAGTCAAGTCAGCAACAGGGACGGATGGTATCAAGGGGGGAAACACAGTCCTGGTGTGGAATTGGAGATGTGGCACCAGGGCAGTTTTCAAAAGAGCCAGAAAAGAACAACTGAGAGACCAGACCAGAATTTCCGTTTCAATGAGACTGAATTTCAGAGAAAGGTGGGACTTCCAAGAAAAATGGCTTAAGGTCATTAGAGATACGAGTCTACATGGAAGCTGTGGTTAGTTGTTTTTCTGCAGGCAGTCAGCCAGGGCTTCATTTGATCTAAACTGGTAAAAAAGGCAGGCTCCTTCTGCCAGAAGACCCCCTACACAAAGAGGAAATCATATTGCTTGCGTAAGCACGGAGCGAGGCTTATCTTTCAGTTTCTTTAAAATACCTGGATGCCAGGGAAGGTAACTAACAGTGTACTTATGCAGGCAAAATACTGTGTTCAGAAAAGTCTTTTAGCAGTAATTTCTAATTGCCTCATCACTACTTTAAAATACAACAAACTTGCAGCGCACGTCTGGTTTTCTATATGAACGTGGCCCATCAAATCACGTAGCAGGAAGCCTCTACGGTGTTACTGCCTATCAGGAGGGGAAGATCAAAGACGCAGCCTTCCATACAGGGAGAAGAAAATTTTACAGCATTTATTTGTTCTGTCGTAAGTCTTCACACCTATGTGTTGAAGGACACATATATGTAACACGGTGGTTTGCAACTGTGTATAATATGAGGCTGATGATAGGCTTTTTCCAGTGAAAATGCAGAACTTTCAGGATTTCCCTAGCAAGTTTAATACCTCTTCTGAGTCTAAGAAGATTGTAGAAAATTAAAAATCCACATGCTTAAGAAGAGAAAAAAGGAACTGAATAAAAAGCAGCATCTTAACATTAACAGGGTGTTCCCTGAATTTCCCAAGAAGATGTCATTTGATGTTTTGCCTGTGAATAATTCAGATGAGGAATGCCTTCCCTTTCATTTTTATGACTATCTAGCCCTTTTGCTTTCATTTTGACCTTCCAGGTGACTACACAAATTTTCTGCTGGGGGGGGTTTCCTAGCTGGCACATTGATTGGATCGACTCTGTTTTTAAACTATGGGTCAGATTCTGAAGAGAGACCCAGCATCCATTCCACTATTATTTTTCTAACATGAATACTGACTGCTTCAGAAGATATGGTGCCATATTTTTCATACATCTGGAACAAATGCTTTAATTACCAGATTTTGTGAAATTAAATACAAATACAATAGAAACACAAATCAGTTGAAAATGCAAGCAAGACATTTAAAACTAATGAAATATATTATTTCTTAAAGTGAAGGTAACAAAAAGGAGGAAGTTAGGGCAACAATGAATTTTTAAAAGACAAACATGTTGATTCAGATGGCCTTTATCTCTCTCAGAAATCTTACTGCCTTTCTTTCCTTGGCAGTTTCTTCAAATACCCTTCCAACACCCCGAGGCACAACATGGGACAAAGACCTCCAATGAAAAAAACACATAAACCAGTACAAGTCCTGTAATTCATAGTAATGAAAAGTGTTTTTTCGAGTGCATGTCATGAAATCAGTCTGCTGCTCTGTACGGCACGCTAACAGACACCACCTGACCATCACAGATTACAGTTGAAATCATTTACCTAGATATGCATGGCAAGAAGAGGAGATGACATGTACTTATTTTGGAAGTTACTAAGTAGATACGCAGTCTTCCGAACCATTCTGGAAGTTTCTGGTCTCCTGGAAGGTATTTTCTGGGAACATAAGGATTTTTATTTATGCTCTTTAGAGCTCCTGTGAACTGTGAGATGAGTATACTCTGCTCCAACTTTACAGTTATATCTGTAGAAATAATTCAGTAGGAATTACCTTTTTTTAACTTAGCTTAGATTTTTTTTTTTTTAATAAGTGGACAATAACACTGCACTGTTAAATGAGTGATTTTGACCCTGAATCTTCTAGAAGGAAGATGTGTGTGTGTTGTACTCTGCATATATAAGCACTTGATCGCCAGATCACAACACTAAGTTTATGAAGCTCTACATATTTGTACTGTAATTGACTGGTATTTTTTTTATTTCACATTAGTTTTAGAATACAAATTTTTATTAAAAGGTTTTTATTTATGACTTTCATCCTAGTTTGTGCAGCTGTGTATAAAGCTACATTTAAGGCTAATTGGAAGATAAAAAGTGTGTTGCAAATGCATTTGCACAGATACCATGGTCTCATTCTATTTGTTCTCTTTAAACATATTTATATGGTAACATTTCAGCACCTCAAGGCATCCAGAATTAGCTAGGAGGGGCAGGGAGAGAGACTTGATGGTTGGACTTGATGATCTTTGAGGTCTCTTCCAACCATACTGATTCTATGATTCTATGATTCTAGAATCTAGGCAAGTAATGGTGTATGTCAATCCTAGCACTCTCTTAGACCCCTACAAACTTTGTTGCAGCCATTTCACTTTATTAACTACTTAGTTTTTCAAACCAAGTATAGTGAGTTCAAGGATTTGGCAAACTGTAACTACCAAGGTCACTCTGGGGAAGATGTTATTTAGTTCTCAGAACTGAGAACTGAGGGGGGAAATGGAAAATCAGACATTGAAGCCATAGATATTTTCTGCATATTCTCAGGACTCTGTATTGCTTATTCTAGGGAAGGAATGAAAGTATTATTTCTGTTAATCACTAGCTGTCACAGAATTATTTCTCATTAAGAACATTAATATGAATTTGTGTAACCTTCAGTAAATGCAGAAAGATTATTACTTTATATACCACTCGTTAAAGCAAATAAACATCATTAAAAAAAACAAAATAGTGATGCTTGTTATTACTGTGGACTGTGAATAGAAGGAAAATGTGACAGACTGTACCAGGTGTGGGTAAAAATCTGATACTTATGCCTACACTGAAGCACTTCCCTGTACGCAGGGAAGGAGCACAGTGGCTCTCTGAAGGGGATAAATATCAATGAAGAACTTAAAACCGCGAAAAAGAAAAGGGACCATGTTGAGAGGTCAAGTATGTTTGATGCTGCCCTCAAATGCATTCAGTAATGAACAATGAGGCAGTAATGAGGATGAGGCAAATATCTGCTCAGACTTTCTATGCATCATTAGTCAAGCCAGTGGGTATGATGGCTGAACCAAAAAAACTCAAGGAAAACAGCTAATTTTGGATCAACCCACATTTTCTTCATTTTCTCCCCAGCAGAATAATAAAACTGAAGAGAGGGTTGACCAGAAACAAAACATTTTGTCTTCACTTTATTTAGCCCCCCTTTATTTTACTTTTGTTAGTTAAATTTGAAGTGAAACATTGATAGTTTTGTTCTGAAAATGCTGTAATGAAATACTTAGTCTTCCCCAAATATATTTGCTTTCTGAATTTTTTTCTGAAACCATTTATTAAATTTGACCCAATTTCATAAATACTTTTATTTTCCCTTCATGATGTGTTGAACTGGTTAATGATGTTCTCCACTGCCAGTATTTTGTTTCCCAGGAACAAAGACCACTCATGTTTTCTTCTTTTATCCTTTTAATTGGAATGCATAATGCCTTATCACCAAAATACTTGAGTGTTTTCCATACTAAAAAATGCTCTCTAGGAAACCTCTTCCCTCCACTTTTCCTCCTTGTATTACTGCAACGATGTGAAAATGAGAAATCAGTATAGTTAAATTTAAAGATACATGCATGAGTGAAAAAAGGTGAGGTTGAAGAGATGGGTTTTGTATGTGATTCTGAAAATGGCAAGGTATTTGCCCGTCCTTTCTGAGGTTCTTCCTTCAGTGAGCAAGTGGAAGAATGCAACTGGTGTAATCCCTCGAAAGAAAGACAAGTTACTCCGAGGTAGCATCAACCTGACACAGAGTTTGTGTTCCAAGTCCAAACTCCTGAATTAAAAAGAGAGGGGAATGCATGTATTCCTTAGCTAGTAGAGACAGAATAGCATTAAAGCAAATCGCTACAGTAATGATAGCTGTGGTCTACTGAGTTTAGCAGCAATTAAATTTTTCCCCCAGGACATATATATATATATATATGTTTT
Organism: Cariama cristata; assembly: GCF_000690535.1. NCBI lineage: Eukaryota > Metazoa > Chordata > Aves > Cariamiformes > Cariamidae > Cariama > Cariama cristata. The sequence goes on from NW_009615558.1 coordinate 29,821, forward strand.
GCTCCTTGGTATAGTGAGCTGCAGTAATTAAAGTAACAAATCCACAGACAACCCACAGGCCACTACAGAGTTCTACAGTTCCATGTACAGTTTTTCTGGCTAGTCCCAGATAGGAGGATGAGAAATGTTTTAAAGCCAGGGATAATTTGGACAGCTGCTCTCTATGAAGTCAACAAGATCATAATAAGCCTATTAGTTTGACAACTGAAAGCCATACATCCCAAATGAGGACAAAACCAAATGCCAGTTCATTTTTTTTGTGAAGACTTTTCCCTCCTTTCAGACAAATGATCTCAAACTTGCCTAGACTGAGCTTTAGTTAATTGTTTTGCCACACTGCACAGTCCTGAAGGGGACTGTGCTAAATTCAGAGTAAAGAGGATGCCGTGCTTTGCTTCTGCGGTGGTTCCATGCAGATATTTGATAAGACAGAGCACAGAACGAGCTGTTTGGGATGCTGCAGTTGAGTGCCCTGGAGATGGAGGAAAGCTGTCCACTGCGACTCACACACAGATACCTTAGCACAGTTCCCATGTAAATGAATTGAGATAGAAGTATAATGTTTAGTTGCTAATTACATTTGGACTCCTTTGGGGAACCCACCAAGATTTCTATGAATGTACTGTTCCAGCCAGTGAACAGACAGAATTAATCCATTGGTTTGCTCTAACAGGGGACCTAAAAAGAACAATTACTTACACTGCTGTGATTGCCCTTTTTCAAGGTTAAATTCTCCATACAGATTCCACTGTTGTTCTTCACATGAGAGGACTTTTCTTTGAAGAGCAATGAAAGCTATTACATTAGCTATCCACTTATTCATTTTTCTAAATTAACAACAGTGCTTTTGGTTAATGATAATGATTTTTTTTTCATTAGTGGCATCTTTATCACTCATAAGCCACACTTTAAACAAATTTAAAAAAAAAAAAAAAGAATTGGAAAATAAAACTTTGGAGAGACTTCAGGTTTTCTCATCATAACCTGACTTTTCATGGCAGATGTTTGTCTAACAAAAACTCTTTGTTCTAAAAACCCTCCATACCTTCCCCACATTACCTATTCTAATGCTTAATTCTTACTACCGTTACATTTTCCTGATGACTTGATCTAAATTTCACTTGATGCAATTTAAACCCATGACTTGCTGTGCACTGATTGTGCTTGGGTTTCATATGCACTCTCCCTCTAGTTGAGATCTTGCCAGTGCTGAGATAGCACAAAGATTTCTTCAGTTGTACAGTCCATTTTCCACAACAGTGTGATACTGTTAATTCACATTCAGCTTGCAGTCCCAATATAGTCCCTTATCCCTTGGTGCAGAAATGTGCCTTAAACTGACAGTCTTCTAGCACAGGTTCATGAAATTCATTACTTCTACGTAAGAATCCAGCCTTTATGCCTTTCGTTTGCTTTTTCTTTTTTTTAAATTGGAGCGCTCACAAATTTTGTGTATTTACTCAACTATTGCATTCATAAAAAATACAAATTTCTGTAAGTAGCAAAGTGGATATACACTACTGCAAGTAAGGCCTTTGGTGTAAAATATTGTCATTTGTTATAATCAGTTCTCTCTTCCAGATAGTTTCAAGACATGGAAAAGTATGGGGACGTTTATAGGGACATAATGCATGTGTGGATTCAGGAGAATGATCAGTAACTGACTATATAGCAAAAGATGCTTTATTTAGCTCTTGCAAACAAGAGGCAGCTGCGGAATGTGACAATCACAGTCTCATTTTATAACCAGATTTTCAAAGAAGTCATGCTTTCATTCATGATCTTCAGGCTCTCTTGTTTCTTCACATTGTGCCTATTGCAGGTTCCCAGATCAGATTTGATCGGGTGTTTATGTCTCTTCTTAAGGTTTTCTGAAAGGGAAATGGCCTTGCTGTCAAATTACTGCTGGGGCCACTGCAGTCCTCTCCTGTGTTGCCAGGTCTGTTCCGGGGAATTCTTTGTCGAACAGGAACGTGTAACACTGATTCCTAAACATTATGTCAAGCAGTTTATACACACACCAGGTAGGTTCTCATCAGCAGTCAGCACGGTCTATATAGGATCCAATGGGAATACAGTGTTGGACTGCATCCTATCAAAATAAGGTAAATTTAAATCTGTAAAATAGGTTGCTACATTTTGGCTAGCCCGGTTAGGCTTTCCATGTCAGAGTCAGTTCATATTTTAGGCATTATATTTTAGGAGAATCTCATTAATACTAAGATGCCTTTACAGTGTCAGGGAGGCCTTCCCAGCTGTAAATGAAGAACATGGTTTTCATGATCAAACCTTTTTTCTTTCTAATATGATATTTTTGGTTTTTCTTTTAGGTAGAGAGGATTGTAGACAAAAGGAAGAACAAGAAGGGCAAATGGGAATATCTCATCAGGTGGAAAGGCTACGGAAGCAATGAAGACACCTGGGAACCTGAACATCATCTGCTACATTGTGAGGAATTTATCGATGAATTCAATGGACTACACGTTACTAGAGAAAAGCGATCAAGACATGGGAAACAGGCCAGCGCGCCAAAATTTTTACGGGAAAGCCGAGGGTCATCTGTTGAGAAAATATCACATAGAACTACTGAATCTGGGAAGTCTAAAGGGTCAGCACACAAAAGGAAGAGAATTAATCCATCTCTTCAAAAACAGAAAAGAGGATATGCAGCAAAGCCAGCATCTGCTAATGACAGGGCTGCTAAAACTGTGACTTACCGAACTACTCCCAGCGGTTTACAGATCATGCCACTGAAAAAGCCACATAACGGTCTGCAGAATGGAGATGGCAGTCATGAGAAAGATTCTAGACATTTTGGGAACGGCTCACAACAGCAAAACATGGATTTAAATGATCGTGAAGGAGAACAAAATTTGCCCAGCGTGTTGGAAGTTAGTAATGATTCACCTGTTGTGAATGGAATTGGTATGTGATTTAAACAACTACAGTTTGGGGCAGGGGTTTGTTAATTGCAGCAACTGCAAACAGAGAGTCCACTCGTGGAAAAATCATTGTCATGCTACACAAGTGATATGGTGAGAAGCATGTAAAAAAGTTTCATGCTCTTTCGCCATATGTCATACCATTTTTTTATCAGTTGGCTTCTCTCCTTCCATTTCCCATGGAGTGACATGAAGCCATGTTACATGCCTTTGCAGTATAAACTCTTTGTGGGGAAATGATGACAAGGCATGGAGTAGGAATGACAACTGAGGTATCGGCAACTTTGGTTTTGCGTATCACCAAGTAACAAAGCACTTCTCAGTTATGTGTGCTCAGACCCAATGGTCTAGAAAGATCAGGTTTATTTTAGAAACAGAATTAATACCACCCTTGCTAAAGTATCCTGGTGAGTATGGCTGAATAACATTCAAGTTCCTAGGTATTAATGCTCATCATGTTCAGGAGTCCTCAGAATTGCCAGGTCCTTGTCTCTGACAGTGACTGCATACATCAGAAGTTGTAGGACATACTTCATGGGAAGGTACAAACAGCCTTGAAGTGAACAAGAAGAAAGAGGAGAAATATCTTTCTAATCCTCATAGTTACACACTGGCTTAGTTTTCAAAGAATAAAGGTTTATGTTTTCTATAAATACTATTCAGCTTAATGCAACTAAGTAGCTTCTCATTATCTATATGTGTCCAAACTTTTTTTTTTTTTAATCCAACCAAATTTAAAGCCTCAATGGTGCTTTGTGGCAGTAATTTCCTGGAGTTAACAACGAGGTGCACATTTTATTTGATTAGGTTTTTGGGTTTGGGGTTTTGTTTGGGTTCTTTTGACCTTTACTTTCATTGAATAAGCTCTTGTCCTTATATGAAGGGATAAAGTGGAAGACGTCCTGTCAATCAGTAGGCAGCCCCAGCCTTTTTAGCCTTCCTACCACGTGGAAGTCTTTCCAGATTCCTGGTAGTTTTCAGTATCCTCTTGTGCCTTTGGTGTGTGGGGGTTTTTGTAATGCCTTTTAAAAACAGCAGGAGCTGTTCCAAATGATTTCCTACTGCTTACTGATACAGTGGTGATACAACCTTTTGAGAGTTATTTTTTCTGCTGTTGCACACTGCGTAAAGGTTTTCATTGAGTGATACACAGTTGCTCTTAGCTTATTTTTCCTTGCTGGTTACAGTTAATTTAGAACACAGCTATATGTATGATTCTTTTCATTATGCATTTAATCTGCTTTACTGTTGCCAGTTCACCTTTTTCTTATGACTCAGTGAAGCTCTTCAAAATCTTTCCTAGGTTTTACTCTACTTAGTTTGTATTTCCTTCAAATTTTCCTCTCATACTTCTCTTCCCAGTTCATTAATATGTACGTTAAATAAACTAATCCTTCTGCAGATCCTTGGGGCAGCCAACTACTAATCATTTGACATGATGAAAAGTAACCATTTGTTCCAATTATTTATTTTTATTAGCCACTTTCTATAGCTCATGATAGCGCTCATTTCCTTAACAGCTTCTTGTGAATTGCCATGCCAAAAACTTTTCAAAAGTCAACATAAATGATAACACCCCACTTTCCATTTTCCACCCTACTGGCAACCTAGCAAAGGAAATTCTACTTGATTTGGGAAGTAGAACTGACCTTGCCTAGTCTTGCTGGTTACATCCTGTAACTACTGGGATCTTTCAATCCAGGTGTCAAATACCTTGTTAAAGACTTGCAAACAAGCAAAATGTGTGGTCAGCTTTAAATGCGTAAGTAGCCCTGATGATGTCAATGACACTAAAAATTGAGAGTACAGGCTTTTGTATTTTGGTGAGTTTGAGCTTATATAAGACTGCTTTAAAAGTTACCTGCTTCTCTAAAAGGACTTGCATATCTAATTACAGGTGTGTATAAAGTTATTTTTCTTGGCTTTCTTACTGTTTCTAATGAAGTTTTTTTTATTCATTTGTTTTATGTTATTCATTGGGGAAGTTCTGATACAAAATGCATCTTTAAAATGCATTAATTCCCATATTTTAGAATCTTTTCTTTTAATGAAGAACTAAAGGGCCACAAAGAACTGTAAGGTCAAATGAGCCTTTCGTTTGTCCCCACAAGAGCTAATGAATGGCATCCACCAGCCTCTGTTTGAATAATCCCTGTAAGAAAGCTCTATTTCAGTAGAAAGCTGCTTTGCCTAAGCAGCCAGGTGTTCTGCCATGTACAGAGGGCTCCTGACCTAACAGCTGATATATGCAGCTCCTTTAAGATATTTCTTTATGATGGTTTTTGCATTCACCAAATCCATCGCTTCTCTTCTGTATTTTGCTCTCCTTTCTCCCTTGCATTCTGACCTCCCTGTAGGCAAAAGCAAGAGATCTTTAAATCTCTACCTGGTTCTCATCTGAAAAACCCACACTCAGCAGCATTTCCAAGGTGAGAAATCCCTCCAGTCTTGTTTTGTGATACCCAGCACACGCATAGTGAAGAAAAGTGCAAAGAGGAGAGATGAGACGTCCAAAGTAAGAGGAGAAAGAAACTGGTGAAGAAGGGTCAAAATAAAAATACTGGCTTTTTTTCTAATATTGCTCTACAAGCTTGAGAGAAGTCATATTTCCTGATACAGGATTTTGCATCATTTGAAATGCCAGATCGAAGAAACTTGCACTACTCTTCAACAAGTGCAACAATTTACTGAACTCCCTCAGTATTCACACTCACAGGGAAGTAGCAGAGAAGATGCCAGTGTGATTCTGCCATGTATCCTGTTAGTATCACAAACTCATTTGAACCGGGATAGATGTCACGCTAAAACTGGTCTGAAATTTTACAAATTACAAATGAAGAAAGTTTCAGAGAAAAATGCCAATTTGTTGAATAACAGAAGTTTTGTTCCAAACATCTTGGGTTTCAAAACTTTCTCCAAATCTGAGCCAAGGTCCCAAGGCTTTGTCCCTTGAGACCGGGAGCAATGTGGCAGTCTGCTTGGCAGGCCTCCCACATTTAACTTTGAGGCAGCCAGCTATGCCAGAGGTTTCAGGCAGTCTGCCACAGAGTCTGGAAGTTGAAAGCCTGGCGTGCCCCATCAACGCTCGCAGGGCTTCCAGGCACTATATGTAGAACAAAGAGGGAGGCTGGAGGACCTGGGTTTGGCTCCCAGAAGCTGTGGCTCCTGGGCATCCCTGTGCAGAATCCGATGAAGTAGACATTTGTGTCCGCTTTGAGATTGGCGACATGGAGCCCAAATGAATGTCAGACTCATTTCACAGCTAAGTGTAAGACTGCACAGAAAATGTATACAGAAATTTTAAGTTGGTCTTGAGATGATGCCTAGATTTGGAAAACTCAAAAATTTCACACAATTTGAAAACCCAGCAGTAGGCCCAGCTCTGCCACCAGTGTTGGCCTATGGTTGAAGGCCTCCAAAACCCATCAACTTGAACCAGTGTTCTTTCATATTATAATCATGTTTAACTACCAGTGTATTGAACCAAGCCATATAATTAGTAATTTATAAACTATAACTAATCAAAAAATACCTATTTTGTTTGTTTGTGGTAAGCCAGTTCTGTTGAAACAAGTAATAGCTATTTGAAAACTAGGTTTTGATGAGTCCTTGAATGGACTTCCACCAGTCTGTGTTTGGTTTTGTGTATACATCCACTGGGGTACAAGTGTTTCCTGCTCAACCTATAGATAAAACTCTCAGCAGCAAGCTATTTACCCCAGAAAGATGACTGTATACCTGCAGATGTATGCACAAAATCATATATGCACCTTAGTGGAGGCCTGGAACCTTGCTGAAGTTGGGACAAACCTTTCTTGCCAAAACCTCTCCTGTACCTTCTACACATCCCATCATAAGGAGAGTAGAGTCATCTTTACTGACTGTTGAAAAACTCTATGGGAGAACATCCACTGATGCTCCCAGGAGCTAACAGTATCGTTCTTTCTGATGATATTTGTTGTCTTCTGTTATCACATTTCTGTTTCTCTCCAGATATTGTAATTGAGAGTGATTGTTTTGTCAAGTTTCTTGACAGCATCAAACCTCATCTCTCTTTAATCTTCTCTTTCCTTTTTCTATATCGGTCTATTTCTGTACCATCTGCTGAAGAATTTTTGCTTGTCATGTGTCACTAACCACTGTTTTTCTCCATTACGAAAATCTTTGTAGTCTCATGGTGCCCTTAATTTAAATACTCTCTGTGAACTTAGTCACTCTTATTTTTAGCTTGTTCTGTTTTATTTATTCTGGAGCAATACTGGCAGTAAAAGACAACCAAATATGCTTGCTTTCTCAGTTTGGATAAAACCTCATTGCTTTTAGATATCTTACAGATGCTCCCTTAGCTGGAGAAGTCTGAAATTATTAGTAAATTATCAACAGAACACTGCTTTTAAGTATGTACAGTATTAACCATTACCCACAAGAAAGACCGAAAGGAGACAGAGAAAGGCTATTGGGAAGACTGAGGAATGCCAAGCTGTTTTGCCAGGGAGAGTAAGGAAGCGTGGTTTCTTTCACCTAGAAAAATGAAAGCCCTAGCTCCATGGTCCTTTCCATTCAGCATAAATGCCTACTGCTAACGAAAGGAACAGCCCAGCTCTCCTTCCAATGATATCCTGATCGTTATTCTCATCCTTTACCCTGCACCAGTTTTCCTACTCTTGAGGCTACGAGGTGAACCTGATCTGTTTGAAAATTAGCCACAGTTTTGCAGGGTGTGAATTTCCAGCCCGAACAGTTCATCACGTCAGTTCACAGTATGGCTACCTACCTGCACACTAGTACCAGCACAAGGATCACTACATAGGGTGGTGGCACAGAGGGCACAGAGATTGCTCCATTAAACTGACTGTGATGAAATGCTAAGAAAAGATGTATCTGAAAATAACAGTAGCTTTGAGGTGTCCTCTTCCAGTGGCTAGAAGCAGTGGAAGGAGATAGGGAGATCAAAGTCCTCTAAAGCATTGAGTGGTCTGAGGCTCATTACGATCTTCTCTCTCTTTCCTCTCCTACTCTTTGTTTATCTCGTTTTTTTAGGCTATAAATTTCTAATGTGTTTTCTGCGTTGCCTAGTATAATGGAGCCCCAGTCTCAGACTCAATCTGGAGTCTTTAGGCTCTTTCTGGTAGCAATGGCAGCAGCAGTAACATCATTACATGTTGTCCCCTTCAACAGTAGCAGAGTACTAGAGAAGATGCAGGGACAGGCATCTAAAATGAAGAGAATAATAAGAATAAAAGAGGCTTCAGTTAGGAGAGGGGAAGGCCGAGGGGGAATATGATCAAAGTTTGCAAAATCATCAAGGCCTCAGATAAAGTAAATGCAGAACTGTTGTTCACTAAATTCCTCAATAGCACAACTAGGGACCACTGAGTGAAACTGGTAGAACATCAGATAAAAGCACAGATGAAAGAAAATTCTTCTCTGTGTAGTGGCTACATAACTTCTCAAACTCATACCACAGGAAGCTGTGGAGACAGACAGCATCAGCAGGCTCAAATGGGGATTAGTGAAATCCATGAAAAGGTCCACGAGCAAATACTGAAGGAAACAGGAATGATGAATCCTCTCATATTCCTATATAACACTTAAGGACGATACTAGGGGAAAGGACTGCAGAAAATGGCCAAGCTTGCATTTTCTCCTTAAATAGCATCCTTTACTGCCATTCTTGGAGAAAGATTACTAGATGCATCAGTGGTCTGGGAATATCTTAAGTTCTCCTGAAAAATATTGAAACTTGTTCCCAATGTCAGTGTTGGTTTAGGTATTCCAGAAGTTCTACTGCTGGTTAAAAACAAGGTCACAATTAGATTAAGCTCCCACTAAAGGAAGGAATATTTTGTCCCGTTTTGTTTTCTTTCTGTACTTAGACTGAGCATCAAATACGCACTGCTAAGCCAGTAAGCCACACTTAGAGGTACCTAAAGCTTCCTTAGTTAATTTGTGACATCCTTAATTTGTTTCACATGCAGTATAGATTGCTTTGAGAATGTCTCTTTTTTCCTATGTCACAGTCATTTTTCATCTTGACATATTAAGGTACTGTTACCCTTGTGTGCACTAAGCAGGTGCTAACTGTTAACCCTCACGCAGAGAAAATCCGGACGCTTTAGTGGCTCCAGAACAAACCTTCAGTAGCTCCATCACATCCATGCAAAAGACATGCTAAATTGGCCTGGTTTCACTTGAGGGTTGTCTTTAGATTTTGCTGATCATTTTCTCCAGTTTATCAGATTAAACAAGGTTACAGGGATGTACTGTATACACTGAAACAACAATTTACTCACTGTATGTTGTTCTGTTAATCATCCATTCTTGGAAATGACACTTTTCCATTTATGTTTCTGTCATGTTTAATTTAGGTCTTTCTTTCTTCCAGTTAAATTTCTGTCAGCTGGCATGCAGATAGTTAAAATATTGTGAGGAGATCTATAGTTTCTTACATCGTGTATTTAATTTACAAACTGCATACATTACTCAAAAGAAGAATACAACAAAAAATTAAAGTAACATTATTACTATGAGGCTTTTTGTTGAGCTGGATTATCTGTGTGAATTAATCTTCTACTATTCTCTTACCAACTGTATTTAAAATAGATCTGGCATAACCTTCAACACTAGGTAGATAATCAGTACAGTTAGTCTGACACATCTTCCATTCAGTGTTCGTTTGTGCCTCTGATTTTGTAAGTTATTTACACTTTTGGGGGAGATTTAACTCTTCATATTTTAGTAGCTTATTGCTGAGTCAAGCAACATAGTAAATTTGAATAGATAGAAATGCAATATTTAAAATTCTGCCTCAGTCAAATAATTCATTTGTTTCAGTATATTATTCCCAATGGTATTAGTTTCCCATTAGTAATTTCACAAGTTTATTTTTCTTTGTAAGAATAGATGTCAAAATATGTGCAGTAGCAAAACCTTATGAAAAAGAAGAAACATGCCACAAGAGATTATTCATAATTTTTAAAATTTAAGCACATGGTGATTTCTACACTTGTAGATAATTCTTCTTGAGAAAACAAATTTCAAATGCTGCTGGCTTCGAATGATTTTTTTTTCAAACTAATGTTCTAATGTAATTTGTCAATGTTTGCATTGCACCAGTTAAATTCTCTATTCAATATAATATAGGCAATGCTTTATCTCTTAATTTAACAATGAAAGAGAGTTTTATGATTGACTGAAATAGCAGACTTTTTAACAAACCTGCATTTCTGTATGTAGAATATGTGTACGCACATGCACACGTTACATGATGAGGCCAAATGATGCACCAGTATAATACTATTAAGCACTCTCTATATTTTAATATCACGTATCATAACTGCAGTGTATATACAGGCATTTCACAGGCTGTGAACAGTTCCACAGGCCATTGCCAACTGAGAGGTGTCAGACAGTTCAGTTACCTACATAACATAGCTAATCCAAAATGAAGGTAAGTGGTTTTGGTTTAGAGAGTAATCTGTTATGAATTCATCATTCAGTTCTATTCCAACAGAGCATTTCTAATTGGATAGTGGTCATTTAAACTATAAAATTTAAATCTATGTTCTAGTATTCATGTCATCTGCCCTTTAAAAATTCCTGGCTATTCGATACCAGAAGCTGGAACAGGTCAGCTTTGGCAGGAGTAAAGAGTAGAACTAACAAAGGTGTTTTCATTCAGCTCTTTCTTGGCCGTTCCTAAATATGGCGTATTGTGGGCTCATGTCTATTTAAACAAAAACAGATTTGGAAACTATTTCAGTGAAGAGAGTGACTTTAATCTCTGTTCCTCAACAACTTGTCTCTGCTTTACTTTTAATGGCAATAGTGTGATACATCTGTAATTAGAAAGGGAATATTGCAGAAAAATCTTGTAAAGATACTTTCAACTCTCTGGCTCAGCATTGTTACCAATCATAATGTATTGCCTATTACAGAGGAACTGTAAACATAAGCAAAGTTTACAGTTCATACACAGTGTAGTCAGAATAAACTGTCTTTTAAAATTGACGCACTATTGCTCTCATTTGGTTTTAAGGAGGAATTATCTCTTTCTTGTCATAGTTCCCTTTTTTCCCTACTGCTGGATACCCTCCAAAATGGCATCAGCATTAATATTTTCCATGTACAAAGTCCAATATTAATATCATACCTGTTAGTCAAAAGTCAGTAATTATTGTTACTGTAAAATGTAATGAGCAGAAGCTTGGGACCAGAGTGAAGAGGATGGCTAACTGCTACTTCTAAGGCTAACCACAAGGGTATGTGGAAGAGAATGCCGGTTGTGTCAGCTGAGTAAGAACTCCCCTAACTTACTGTCACATGGAGATGTGCAACAAGTGTGTATTCAGATCACAGAATCACAGAATAGAGTCAGATTGTCATTTGAAACTGATAATGACTTTTTGGTCACCATAAAAGGAAGAAAATGTAACTTTGAAAGATGGGATTTGGACTAAAGCTGTCATGTCAAGTTTTTCCAAAGCTGAATTAGAATCTTCCTGTGAATTCAGGAATCACCCCAAATTCATATGAAAGACTATGATACAATTGCTTTCATCTTCAAAGCAGAACTGAATGCCACCAAGAGTACCAGTCCTACGTGCTGTGATTCAGTGGATCTAGCGGTTGTCTGATCAGAGAACAAAAAGTACTGCATGTTGGGATATCGAATAAGAAGAATGGCTTGAGGCCACGTTTGACTAGCCGGGCGTATTTTTGATTTGTCAAATTTATCACAGTGGCTGTTGTAAATTCTGAGCTATGTGTAAGCTAATAGAAAGTATCACTCCATTTCATTGAAGGTATAGACATAATTATGCTTTGATTCTTTCCATCTGAAAGGTTCTTCTCTGGCCAATGGAAGCTTGAATCTACACAGCACTGTGAAAAGGAAACTAGATGGGGAGAAAGATTATGTCTTCGATAAGAGACTAAGATACAGCGTGCGTCAAAACGAAAGTAACTGCCGGTTCAGGGACATTGTAGTCCGGAAAGAAGATGGTTTCACACATATTTTGCTGTCGAGTCAGACTTCAGATAACAATGCACTGACCCCAGAGGTAAGCATGTAGTCATAAAAGCCAAAGCAAGCCATCCTAACGTGTGGGTTATCTTGGAAACACTGCACTTGAACTGGATTTTAAGTATTTTTTTCCTAATTGATTATTTTAGAAAAGAAACACGGAGTTCAGCTATATCTTAACTTTTTCACGCTTGGGATTCCTATCAAAAAGAGTGCAATGGAAATTAATTTTTAATTACATGTCTGAAACAAAAAATTAGAAGTAAAGAAAGGAATAGCAGGATCAGTATTTCCAGCGTAGAGTTGTGTGAAGCAGTGTTTCACATGTTGAAGTTACTGATATTTACTTCCCTTAGGAGAAATCTGGTCTCATTCATGTTATTAATTTAAATAATGCTCCAGTTGCTGCATATGGAGAATTTCAGGCTATATCCTGAGACAGTAATTCTAAAAGTGTATCTTGATCCCTAATTCCGTTTTCTCTGAATCACTTTGTGCATCCTGATTATGAAATCTTAACCAATTAGAGGCTGTATTCTCAGCTGAATTGCATAAAGTCATAGAACATATAAATGATGTTAATGAATTCCCTTGTTCCAAACATTATACACTTAAGGTCAGGCTTGGACTTGTAGCTTGTACTACTCCAGTAAATACACAGGTCACTGGAAGGGCTGAGCAGCTTTTCCTTCTGTTCCCTGTGATCCTAGCACAGTGGGCGGTGATGCCCTGGTATACCTTTCCCGTGTCAGAACAAAAGGGGTGTCAATAAATGCCTTCATCAGGATGCATGTCCTGAAGAGCAGAGAAGATGCTTGAGCCCTGTTCCACGTGGGCAGTAATGGCCTGATGGAAAGGGGTTACCATAGATCAGAGAGGAAACAACAGGAGCTGCCTTCCAGCACCAATTTTGCCTGTCTGAGCATTCTGCAGGCAGAGTTCCCCCACGAGCTGCCTGCAGTGTGGCCGATCTCTACCTTTTCTGCCCTCCAGACATGCCAGTGCAGCTCTGTCTTATACAGTAACGTCAAGATAAGAGTGTATGAAATAACCTGTTTGAGCGCCATCTGAGGGAAACGTAGATTGTAGCTTTGAGGAATGATTTTATTCAATAAGAAACTGAATAACTTTGAAATTAATTACTTATAATGAGCTTCAGATAAAACCACTGGCAGGTATGATATGCGCTAAATTTTACTCACTTTCCCAAATGCACACCTACACAGGCATATTAATACACAGAATGATACTAAATAGTTAAAACTGATGGTACGTACATTTATCACTCCTAGTTTTTAAACTATATGATATTTAAAAGGACTATTTGCTAATTAACAGAACACCAAACACCTGCTTTTAATACCAATTCCTTAAAATGCATTAGATGACTGCATCAAATCCATCATTCCAACCATGTATTAATTACCACTAATTGACACCGCAGGTAATTTAAACGAAGAGCTCAAGGGCCTGAAAGAGTATGAAATCACAGACTTACTATGTTCAGGCTGAACAGACATACCTTTACGTTGCTGGCTGTGCTGTTCCACATCAGCAGTGTTCAAATGCTCTTATGCTGAAATGCCAAGCAGTGAATTAATCCAGGCTCTTCAGGTCTGCCAAACCAATCCGTTTCATTCTTTGAAATTTTTCAAGGTGCCAGGAACCCACCTCTGTGGAAGAATAAAATGATAAGCATATAATAGTCCTCTTCTTGCATCACCGGCATAGACTATTTCTAGAACCTTTGTTGAAGCTCACTCGAAAACCAGGAAATACATTTTAGAAAACTACATTACTGACCAGGATCTGGATGGTCAGGAATTAATCGAGGTAATGAGTTCTCCACATGGAGATTGTCTGTTTAAAACTCATCCAGGCTGAGAGCAGTTGAAAGCTCTTGCCCTCTGAAGGCTGCTTGCTGGCAAACCTGAAACGACTTCTTTGGCCTCAGTCCAGGCTGCAGCCCACGATCATTCACACCACAAAATCCAGCACCTCCAATATTGGCAATTCCACATCCTTGCTGGCAATTACAGCAAAAATCCAAGAAACTGAAAAGAGGAATATGTTGAATGCCTTGTCCCTGCAGTTTGTCACACCTAGCCATAGGTGAGGCAAACTGACAGACTATGTTAGGGACGTTTGCAACATTTTCAGTTTTGACGCCGTTTATCACCAGTGAATAGAAAGTACAAACACAAAATTCCTACAAAATGACAAAAGTGTGTTTCATTTTGTCAAAAGAAACACTAACGTCAAGCTTTATTAGACATTCAGTGAATTATGTTTGCCAAATAGTAAATGATTAATTTACTCAGAGCAGGTCTACTTGGTGTGGTTAAGATAGTGGTCTGGTTATTCTCAGCCATCTACGTTAGGAAAAAAAGAAAAGGTGTGCACTGCCCACAATCATTATAAAATTAAGCTTATACAAAATCACTCTCACCTCTAAACAGCCCTGCTTCGCTTTGTGTTTTATCTTAATCTTCAGATGAAATTTAATAGTTTTGTTCAACCATTGGCCTCTGCTATTTATGCCAAATTAATTAAAATAACAAATAACTTAATTAAACAAAAAAAAAAAAAGAAAAGAAAAGCTTAAGAGAAGTCTACCTGAATCCTCATCCTATGTTTTTGGTAACCACATCACACCTATGGGTTTGTGCAGGTGATTTTAGCATCAAATGCACCGATGCTCCTTCCAGCAGCATTTACACTGATTGAAGTTGGCTCAGTGCCACTCTAATAATTGAGGTTTTTTCTACAAAAATGTTCAGGGCACTATAGAAATTCTTTCTCTTGTTTTACAAGACCTTATAAAACTTCCAAGCCAGTGTCATGAAACAGCACAGCTTGTTTTTATTTCAGTGGCTTAGGCTTGCTACTTTTAAAATTAATTTTTAAAATAGATATGTGAAATATTTCATCATTATAAATTCCATTAGGGCATTCTCTCTCATGGGTCTTTTGCTGCTTCTGAAGTTCTTTCTCCAATGTTGATGTTGCTGTTTTAATTCAGCACATTTCAAGGATCCAAATTCTGTTTCAAACTTAAGATTAAATGGATCCATCCACTGTTTTTACTTTACACTATTAATAGAGCTAGGAATTAATATTCTCCTGAATTAAAAGCAAAACATACCCTAAAGAGCTAATGTTTCCATTGAAGACTGAGAAACTACCTCAAGTACAAAAGAATCAGGTTTCAAACTTTTAGCCATGACAATTAGAGGGTTTGAAGTTCTACCAGGTGCATTTTGGAGCACTGGTTTGCCTTCACTTTTCCTTACTTACAACTTTTCTTAACTTTACAAAAAAAAAAAAAAAAAAAAGAGGCAAGTACAAGTTTACTGTTGTCTGTATTTTTGCTCTCATACAAAGACAAATTGTGGGTTTTGGCCAGTCGTTCTGCCTGAAGGTAGCCTTATAGGTTCCCAAGTCCTTTATATATCAAACAGAAATGACTCAATCTGTTTGCACAAAGAGTTAGTAAGTAACAAAAAGTGTATTTATGTAAAAAGGTACAAGTGTGGAAGAGGTTCTAAGAAGAATTGAATGGCTTTAAAATTTTGTTTTACTGTACTGTTTACAAAATATTTACCTTTAAGAATATCAACAGTGAATCCTTAGAGATTCAGAGAAGTTAACCTTTTAAACTAGTATTTCCATTTACACGAACAAGAGACTTCTGTTCAAGAGACTTTGTGTAATTACAGTGATAAATTCCCAGCTCTCTGATTCCCCAGAATGTAAGCAATATTGAAAGCAAAGGGCACCAAATGCCTTTTAAAATTTCCTATGTCCAGTGAAAGGCATTAAAATAAGCTCTTAGAAGTTTAATGAAGTTTTTAAACATTTGATGTTTATTTTGCAATATAAGATGTCCTGTTAAAGAACTAACCAGCTTATTTTCTTGACAGCATTAAAAAAAAAGACAACTTTTAAGAAAGTGATAATTTTATTATATATTTGGGTTTCAGTAAAACAGTAAGTGAAGCATTAGGCCTGGTCTAAATTTGTAAGTTGATCGATTATCATAACCTAAATAACTGGCCCATACTGTTTTGTAAATACTTCCTCAGAAATTTTAGTCAAATGCATTCATATAGAAATACTGTCCCCACAACTGAAAATTAGCAAAAAGACCACAAAAAAGCTAATTTTAAAAAGCATGGAACTGGAGAATACTGCTATGGAGCCCTGCAAATAGTAATATTAGATCTTGTCCGGTGCAGAAAGTAAAATTTCATTGGACAAATGCCATAGTCATACCAAAATGAGGGAATGTTTAAGGACTATGAAAGAAAGAAAAAGAATATGGAATCTGACAAAGAAATGTGACTAAAGACACATAGTATCTCTATATTTGTAAACTGAATTTACTACCACGTTAAATGGAAATTTGTGCTTTAAACCAGACAGCAGTTCTGAACTAAAATCATATTTACTTTACAGTACTGCAGTTTAATACACAGTTCTGCAACCCTACAAACCATCTTTTTTACCTTGATTTTATTGTTAGTAGCTTTCCTATAATCATTCAAACATCTGTAGCGAAATACCCATACCCAGATAATGAAGGAGGAAAGCAGCAGCGGACAGCGGGTTGGCTGTAACTAGGCTAAGTGACAAGGTGACCAGGTGAATTTTGGACTGCGCCAGCAAAGGAATCACGGCGTAGAACAAGGGAGTGAGAATTGACTTTGCTGGCATTGCTGTATTCCAATGAGGCTCCGAGCACCTTTTGATGATAAAGTTAATAACAAACTTACAGATATTTTAAAAAAAAAAAAAAAAACAACAACTTTTTGGAGCCTGGAAACACTGATACATTATGGTTTCCTGGTTTCTGATACTGTTTTCTTTTGCTAGAAACTAGTGGAGCCGTGGAACTAAATTTCCACTCCTGCTTAAAAATACTATCCAAAATACTGTCAAAGCCTTCCCATTTTCAACCATATCTGAGAAATCAGTTCCTAATAATAGACTTTTAATATCACCCTCTCCAAAACATTGAAAAAACAATGATAGCAGAATACTGGTTTTTCCTACAAGTAGTATAACCTCTGCTCAAAAGTTTGGTGTATTTTTAGATGGCTTTAGCTATCCAAATCAATGAGAGGTAAGGTAAAAAAGAGACAGGTTTGTACCGTTTGAAGGATAGCCGTGGTAACATCAAAGAGATAGTGCCTATGCAAATATCACTGGAGGAAGGGGAATGGTAAAGAAACTTGCTCAGTGGAGTATCGTATCGTGGCATCACATTTAAAGCAACACTCCTCATTGTATATAAAAATGTTTGACTGGTATTCCCTGATATTATTTATACATCCTCCCTAAGAACAAGCTGATTTTGAGAACATTTAAAATAAACTAAGAGGACAATCGCATTCACATGGAACTAGGAAAACCAAAATACGTACCTGTTTTTATTCTAACCTCTGCCACCTTCTAAAGTTTCTTTTTTAACTTTGAACAGAGGTTTCAGGGTTTTTTTCCTTTGTTGCCCCTTTACAAAATGTGCAGTTCTGCTATGTTTTTACCAGCTGAGGGCTGAGACAGCCTCTAAGGCTCTGAGAATAAACAGTACTTGTAAAATCACTGATGACATTTTTGTACCTGCACAAGAATTTCGAATACACTTCCAAATTCTGCTGCTTTTAATTACTTCACTTCCACCCACTGTCACATACTCGGTATTACAGGCGTTCTGAAGTGCACTTGTAAAAGCGAAGCATCTAAAAGTTCACGACCTGCTTTCTCATGCCCCAATCGCAGCAGCCAGTGACAATCATTTTTATGCAAACACGTATGGAAAGCAGGCGGGTATCATTGCACAGCATGGTTTGAATATACAAGTTCAAGGTTAGTCTCACAAGCCACAGGATTTCTAATAAAAGGCTACCGAGAATGGCATAAACAAAACTTCTGTTCTGTGTTTACGGACATTTCTTAAATAAGGCACTTCAGAGATCTAAAGAATTTTTGGAAACAGAAAGTAGTGAACAAAAATAATCACAAGCTAAAAATCTTGTTTTTCTCTCACGAGGAAACCATATTTAATCCCCCAACCATATTTAACTATCTTTTCCTAAATTTACACTAACAGCAAATCTGTCAGTACAAAAGAGAAAAATTTGACTCAACAGGACCCTGTCTATAGGAAACACTTTGACACATGAGTATGTTTAAGCACAAGAGGTATCACACTAGATGAAGTCCTGGCCCTTGAAGTGAGGAGCAAATCACTAAAGAGGGGAAGGTGAAATGGCTGCAATCAGTTACAGTTACAAACTACGCTGAATTGTGACCAAACAAGAAGTTACCCATGAGAGGTTTAAGAAATAATATTTCCTTTTAAAAATCATTAGAAAAACAATTATCCGCTCAGATGAAAGGCCATTTTCTTACAATACCAGCAGCTGAGTGTTATACAGATTTTGATTAGGTTTGATTTATGGTGCAATTAATAGCTTGATCCAGTTGTAAATCAGAGTCAAAACGTCTCTCTTTCAAGTAGCTTTTTTGTCTCTTAACTTTTGTAGAGTTTAACAGTTATTACTGAACACAGAAAAGTGAATAATATATTTGTCATGTTGATGTATATGATGTCCTCTTGTCCTGCTTTGCTCTGGTTGAAGTCGTATAAACAAAAATACTTAAAGAACTGAAAACTGGGGTTTATAGATTTTTCTTACAACCTGTTGAGGTTAATAGGATATTGTTGTGATAACCATGTTACTGAGAATACAACAATGCAGAGGTATCTGAGCATGTACATTTATGTACACCGAATATACACGATGAAAATAAAAAAGTGATATTTGAAATTATTAAATTGCAATCAAATAGCATAAGCTGGCTAGAATTTCCCATAGAAAAAGCAAAGAGCAGCCAAGTCCTAAAAATTTTTTGAATTAGTAAGCATCAACAAAGCACTTCCAAATATAAAATATTTTGTAAACTCTCAGTGTTATCATTCTAAGTATATTAAAATTATATAAATATATATAATTGATGTAAGTATTAATAGTGCCCAAACTTTAAGTCTCTCAAAATCAATAAGGTTTGTAAAACTAGGGAAATGATATTGCAACGGCATGCATGTCGAATTGTTTACTTTTCTTTATCCACAGATCATGAAGGAAGTTCGGAGAGCATTGTGCAATGCATCAGCTGATGACAGTAAACTCTTACTTCTCAGCGCAGTGGGAAGTGTATTCTGTAGTGGCCTAGATTACTCATATTTAATTGGCAGGTTATCCAATGACAGAAGAAAGGAAAGCACTAGGATTGCAGAAGCTATAAGGTGACCCAAGCTTACCTATGATCTCTAAATTATGAAATGCAGTGTGTGATTATAAAGATATTTATCAGGTCCAAAAATGTTGTATATTTAAGTGTTAATTGCATTCTAATTATAGTCCTACAAATTTGTTTAGTAAGAAGAACCTTGGACCTTTTCTTATTAGAAAAAGCACATTTATTCCAGTGCTGATATCCATAGGGATTTATTTTATTCCAATTCTCTGTATTTAATATTTGGAATCATTCCTCCAAATTCAAATACAACTTTGTTGTTGTTTTTCAAATTAGCTATTGCTTCATGTTCTAAAGTGGTTCCTGAAAGGCACATATTTTACTTGTTTTAATGTTCATCATTTTAATGAATTTCAGTACAAATGGGAATCCACAGCTTACTCATATTCTGTTGAAATAGCAGTCTGCCACTGTATTTCAGAACCTTATTAGAAGGGTCTCCACTCTTTTTCTTAAATTTAAATTACTTAATATATATGTAAATGTAGTTTTATTTTCATAATTAAAATGTGACTTTCCTTATATATATCACATTACCTTAATAGAAATCCAGGGTTTATGACATGCACTCTACAAATCAATCTGCACAATACATCACCAAATATTTCCATTATCCACAAGGTATACTTTATACATAATTGGCAGATCTTCCAGTGTAAATCAGTGTTCCTCCACTAAAGCCAATGGTATTTGAACAGTCTGTACCACGAGAGGGTTTGGTCCCTTTCTTTCCCCCCCCCATTTCCTACAAATAAATATTATTCTTCTGAGAGCTTTAAAACTTTATGCAACAATTCTATGAAGGAATATTAAAGAACTTGTTTTACAACAGATCTGTATTTTGCATATATTAGTATAACATAAGATCAGGTTTAGTTATTACATGACATGTATTAACCACCAATTATCTTGGTTACAACTACTGCAGATCACTTTGGATTCTCAGTTTAATACTTTTGAAATTCTCAAAGTACTAATTATTTTGAAAGAATTTAAAATGTATGTCTTAAGTATAATTATGATGTGTTTTTAAGACTCTAGCTATGCTTGAATATCACATAGTGATATTTTAAAAAAGAAAAACCCTTTGAAGGATGCATCCTAATTTTATTTTTTTTTAATATGTGAGGGATTTTTAATAATGTGGAACCAAAAAAAATGTGAGGGAAGAAAATCACTATTCTTGTTTGAAAACACAGGCACACTCACACTCTGTTAGAAGATACAAATTTAATATTATTCATGTAAATATTCTGTAGATATGTATTGTTATATATGTATACATTTATCTACACACATTTAATATACAGGTATACTTATCAATTCAACAGTTAAATGAGTATAAGCCAGACTATGATACTCAGTTTTTCCATCCTTGGTCTCACAGAACACTCCTGAAATACCGGTACAATGTACTGCTCCTTGTCGAGAATGTCGGCTTCAGGCCCACTGGAAATAGATTTTTATTGTACTTCTGGAAACAATACACTACATTTTCCATTTAGCACTCTCTATGCTTTCTGTGAACAAAGGACTCAACTCATGGAAAATATACTGTAATAAGAGTAGAAGAAAATGTACACTTTGCTTTTTCAGTGGTTGGACTGTCCTAAAACACATTAACGGATCTCTGCCTCCACTGCTTTACATCAAGTTAGACTTGTATCAAAATGAAATTAAAATCTTGATTACCGTGTGTTTCCATTTTCTAAAGTATGGCTCTCGTATACTGATCACAAGTTAGAACTGAAGTTTAAATACTCATCCAGTCTCATCTCACACGCATGATTTATTCATTTGGCCCCTGCCCTCACCCGCTGCCTTCGGAGCTGGCAACTCACAAACATGTGGCACTGTAGCTTCTCTCCAGGTACTGAACGTAGGTCCATCAGCCTGAGCTGCCATCATCCAGATGTGTCCCCGGCATTGCACTCCTGGAGCAGGGACAAGGCAGACAGACAGACTGCACTGCAACTGGGCGTTATGTGGCCTACAGAGCCTGGCCATCGAAAGACTCCCTGGAAGGCATTCCCAGAATCAGTCTCACATCATCTATCAGGCATCGTTGTGACCTGATACATAAAATTCTGGGTGTTCTCAGAAGAAAACAAAGAAAGCCGACTTTACTTCCTCGACTTCTTTATAGTCCTTGATGTACTTATGAGCCCTCGCCTGCAGCAAGACCTCTGCAGCAATGCAGAGGTATCTGAGCATCCTAAAGTGTCTTCAATGGTCAGCTTCCCAAATACCCTCTAGCAAAACCAAAAGCCTTCCGCATGTGACACTTCTTCCTGTCTTCGAGCTTCTGGCTTTACTGAGCAACAACAGTTACAATTGTAAGTCCTTTTCAAAGACCGCCTTGAATTGAAACAAAGATCTTCTAGCCCAGAAACTACATATGTGAACTCAGGGTTTGGAGACATAGAAACATGCCAGGTTCTGGGCACAAAGATGACTCACTGAAACAAATTACGTACTAAACAGGGAACGCAGATAAGTGGAGTGCTGGACACCGCAGCTGCTGTAGACCAAATGCAGGCATTTGTTCCCCTTGTAAGCTCCCAATATTGTAGCCTCCCACTCCACCCTACAGGTGGCATGTTCCATACCTTCCATTATACCATCCTCTGTGCTCCTCATCCTTCCCTCATGACAGAGGCTCATTGTGTCTTCTCAATGATCTGTTCCACTCTCTCTCCATCTCCAGGTCCTCCCTTCCTTGCTCACTCATAGGAAGATTTCACATTTCCTTTAACCCTTCCCCTTGGTTAATGTGTTCTGCTTTGTTCTTCCTCCCCATCATCTAACCGTTTCTTCTCCACATCCCTAATTGCTTTTCCACATTCACTTCCAGTCCCATTTACCACCACATGCTTCCTGCTTTTCTCCACAACACTGTTTTCTTCTGCCGCCACATGGTCCTCAGATCTGCTGTCACCATTTATTCATAGTTTGTTCTTTTTACCTATCATTTGTCATGTCCCTGTTCCCATCTATAGTCCTACTTGGAAAGCTTACTTGCTTAACTAAGTTTCTCAAAATTCTGGAATTAATCAGGTGCAGTGATCCACAGTCATTACTCAACCATAAACAACTGAAGAAATAACAAGATAAGGGAACGGCATTGCTTCTGCAAACAAAAATGAACCACAACTCTCCTTAACCCTGCTATCTTCTAGAAAGAAATGGTCTTGAACAGACAAATATGACGTTCCTTATTTCACTCTCTTTGTCTTGCTGCTGATCTTCTGTTCTGTTACTCACTGTGAACACAGCTGCATCAATTCCCACGAGTCTCTCTTTTCCCGTGGTCAAAAATCAACTCCTTACTAGATATAGCCTGAAAAGCAGAACTCATTCACTGAACATTTAATGCTGGGTCACCTCAGACGCTTCATTTTCATTTAAAGCATAGCCAATGCCCTTGCACTTCAGTCCAATAAAATACTTATCTTCAATACGTTTTCCATTTTTTGCCAAATCAGCATGCTAACCTGCAAGGCACACCTCCTGTTCTCAGGTACAGAAGTCTAGGTCTTTCTGACCTCAGCGGGAGAGCTGCGACTCATCAAAGGGCACATTTGACAAAACGTTCTTTCCTAAAATCTGTCGGCAAAGATGCACTCTGGGTCTAATAAATACCCAGTGCAGGAACAGAGTCTCCTCTTTTGTTTTGAATTTGATTTATACATGTCTCTTTTCTAAAGTAATTGAGCAGCTCGTTTGCCTCCATATACCTGCTGTGCCCTGAGCTGCTGGAGCCCATAATTTGCCCACAATTACACTCATGCTTTTTCCTAATTGGTGTATAGGGTGTTCCATGCAACAGATGTCTTTCCACTGTTGCTGGTAGGTAACTTATTTAAAATATCTCATCATTGCACAGAATTTAACATGTTCTAGTTCATTCATCCAGATGAATCCGTTCACATTTACTTCCACATTATTTCCCGTTGCTTCACATTTACTGTTGTAGGCAGGCAAGAGCATCTACTTTGTTATATCTTTGCCAAAGAAATTTGTAATGAAGACTCAACAAAACTTGCCTAATTCTTTCCCTGTTCAATCATTTCTCTCTCTCTCTGACTCCCATTTGTGGGTCTTGTTCCTTCTGCTGGTGTGCCATAAACATTTACGATCTTCCAGTCCATCAATGGGACTTGCAGTAACCTTTGATGTAGGTTTTCAAGAGCACATTTTGAAAAAAATAAATACTCAGCAATCCACCTATGAGTTTCCTGTATTTCATGCTGTAATATGTTCATCAAGTTAGCCAAACCAGATCATCAGAATCCATACTAGCCATTGTGGAGCAAACTGAGAAGTGCTCTGTGTACAAACTTATGAGTTACTGGTCCACAAGCAAAACTAAACCTAACCAAACCGTTCTGCAAAAAGTACAACAGTCAGTCCATTCCAATTAATCAGTTCATATACAACATATACAAACCTATTTAATATCCCAGGTACTCAGAAAGATTAAATAACTAAATACGAGCAAAATTTTCCATGTGTAAACTAGAAAGTATCTTGCAATTCTGACCTCATAAAACTGGGCCGTGGCATTTATTGGGTTTGTCTGTGGTTCTAATTTGTTTTCAGATTAAGTACTTTAAGCTTGGGTATTTATCTAAGTGTTATTTCTGTATTCAAGATCTTTCTTTTATTTTTTATTTTAGGGATTTTGTAAAAGCTTTTATTCAATTTAAGAAGCCAATTGTGGTTGCTATCAACGGCCCTGCTCTTGGGTTAGGAGCTTCTATTTTACCACTATGTGATATCGTTTGGGCAAGTGAGAAGGCCTGGTTTCAGACACCATATGCAACAATCCGACTCACTCCCGCTGGCTGCTCATCATACACATTCCCACAAATTCTGGGTGTTGCACTGGTAAGGTTTTCCACCTCAAATTGCTGAAGAACCGTTCTTAAATTCGTGCTCTTCTTTCTCTCTTTAGAATGTAAAACAGAAATCAACTGTTTCTCTTAATTGTCATGAATGGAAATGAAATCTGTGGAAGTTCATCTAATCCCTACCAATTCCTTATCACAAAATGACCTCAGAACTCAATATATTACACATGCGGTACACAAGAAAGACCAAACACGGGTTGAAAAAGCAAAGATTGTCAAGATCATGGTAGAAAAGGGAAGAAATGCATTAGCAGAATAATGTTGCAGAGTACTTGTCTGTATCGTGTTAGGATTGTGCAGTAACAGAGCAAGATACTGCGCTGTGCTCTCTAAAGACGACCTATACTAATTCCAGTAAGGTTGCTTAGTTTTTACCAGTACAACAAAGCAGAATTTGCCCCACAAAGTATTTCATACTAGGTTCCATGACTCTTGGCACAGTATCACCGTATCAATGACAGTTGCTCTTGTAAAATCAGCAATACAACAGACTCATCATGCATGCCAGCACATTTCCCCTAAATGAAACCCATGCTGTGCTCTGGCCACCTGCACAATCCTTAAATAGCTACCGAAACGCCTTTTAAAGTATTTTGCAGTATGGAAATATACAGGAGACCATTTGTAAATTTAGTCTTGAAAATAGCAGGCAAGTATGGAAAAATTTTTAAGGGAATTATAACCCAAGATCTCAGGTAATCTTTTGGTTTCACAGGCAAATGAAATGTTGTTCTGTGGGAGAAAGCTGACAGCACAGGAAGCCTGCAGCAGAGGACTAGTGTCACAAGTATTTTGGCCAACAACATTTAGCCAAGAAGTAATGCTACGAGTGAAAGAAATGGCATCCTGCAGTGCAGTGGTAAGAAATCAAACCCCTTTGTGATTAAATTACATTTCACAGAGGCAAGGTGTGCTCCCGAGGCTCATCACATGGCAGGTCCTCAGCTTCCACAACCATACCTGTGGAAGAGGGCTAACAACAGAAAATCTGGATAGGGATCAGTGAGCTCATGGAGTTCCCCATTTTTCAGCAGCAGAGAGGGTTGTTTCCCTTCCCCATCTTCACATTTATTCAGTATGAGTGGAACCTCCTTGCCCCAGATTTTGAAAGGGGATTTTAGCATAGGTTTCCTTCATGAAGGTGGAAGTGTCTGAAACTATACAGCTGTACTGGGAAATCTCTGTAGGGCATATATATATTTGCCTTTCACGTTGTCCTGGCCTACTATGTTCAGCTGACTCTGCCTTCTTTTCTGCACCTGCATAGTTCCTGATTCTGCAAAATGTTCTACACAGTGCACCAGAAGGGTAGGACAGTGCCAGCTAAGCTCTGCTGTGAAGGAGAGGTGAGATCCAGACACAGAGGGATTTCAGCACAGTCTGGTCACAGTGTATTGAGAGTTTCCTTTTGTGTACATAAAAGTGGAAAGAAAATACTTTCCTATTTTTACTTCCTAAGGATTTTTCCCTTCAGGCAGATATACTCTTAGTCTGAGCACATCTTTGTTTAAAATAAATGCAGTGAAGAAAGTGACACTGGCTGCAATAAAACTGCACTAACTAAAGTGCAAATTGTTGCAGTTTCTTGCTATACTTCCTCTGCCTGAAACTGTCTTAGCATCCCTCAGTTTCATTTAAAAGATCTGTTGGAAAAGAGAAGGTAGAGGTACAGGAGATTTTTAATTAAATGAAGTGTAGATTAGATCTCACAAAAGACATTCAGAATGAAACTCTGCAGAAATGTAGCATAAGCTTATTTGATCATGCTGATATAACATGTATTATATGAGTTGGGAAAAACTCTGGGCTTTACTGTGAATTCTTCCTCCCTGCACTGTTATTGGCTGTCAATGACATTTTCTCTTGAGATCTGTTAGAAAGACGTGGTAACTTGTGGACGAGAGTTAAAACTGTCAAAGACTTCATTTACTCTCTTGAGATCCTAAATACAAATCAGGCTGAAGTCACAAAAACAATGAATATGATGAGCTCATCCAAGTTCACTGTGGATACTTGTTCACAAACACAAAAAAAATACGCAGGCCCCATGATTTGCAATTGACGCCATTTACTTGAGTCAAAGAGAAGTACTGCTTTGGAATAGCAGTGTTGTAACCTAAAATAGATAGGAACTGGGCTTAACATGTTGGTGTTGACAAAGCTGAATGGAGAGTATGCGTCTCCCTTGCCATAAACACTGTATTAGTTTACATTAAATCTTCTGCTCTCAAAAAATCAGTAATGTATGAATTATTAATGGTTTCGTTTGACTAGTTGGGTTACTTGTGAGATACATACTGGTGTTACATATTTCAAAAAGAATCTTAAAGGATGCAATCTCACTGTGTTTAAAAATTGATCTGGGGAAAATGAGCTGAACTATGGGAGCAACCATGGACCTGCTCTTCAGGACTTTAAGAACTTGGAGCAATTACTAAGGGCTTGAGATTGGACTTTCCAGTGCAAAAACCTTAGGTGATCTGTTATGACTACTTGGATATGCTAAGCAAATTTAACTCCAGAACACAGTCAGACAGTGGTTGTTTTGCTTAACACTCTTCTTTTATAAAACATTTCACTTTTATAAAAATGTAAGTAAATAAACTTAAAAAGGTATCTGCAGTAAAGGCCCGTCCTATTAATTTCTGGTTTGATAAGGAAATGACGCATGAGGGAAAACTGTTAAACATGATGGACGTCCACATTTGGGTTTCCAACCTCTATAACCTTAAAGACTACCTTCCAGAAAGCAGGTAGCCAGTATATCATGCCTCACACATTTTCATTTCAAGGGATCACATTTTCAACAGGAGGGAGTTCAGCTCCTTCTAGTGCTTCACGGCAGACCTTCAATAAACTAAGGTGCTTCAGAATCCCTCATTCCTTTTAAAAATAGTGGCACTAATGCATGAACCTCAGAAGTCCTTAATTCTTAAGGATGCTGACTATCAGCAAGTGGAGTTATGGCTGTAAATCAAATCTAATTTCTGTGCCCAAAGGAGTTATTTAGAATGTAAAGAGTCGGGAGTGTAAAAATGCTGTTCACGCCATTGTCTGTAATAATTTTTTCAGATTCAAAATAAAATACTGAGTGAAATTTTGGCTTTAGGTATTGGAAGAGTCCAAATGTCTCATGCGAAGCTTCCTGAAATCCGGACTCGAAGATGTGAATGAGAAAAAAATGTTAAAACAGCTGTGGAGTTCTTCCAAAGGACTGGATTCATTATTCAGCTACTTGCAAGACAAAATCTATGAAGTCTGATGTCTTGGCCTAACTGAAAGGAAAAATGCACCACTTGTGAACAGAGTCAAACGTTACCTGTGTTTGAAAAGCAGAGGCATCAATGCATCAGTGAGGAATTTGTGACAGTGTATCCTAATACATATGGTTGTGTCGATTTCCTTGTGAGCTACACAGCTGCTTGTAGCTGGTTTGATTTTGTGTAAAACCGAGACATAGGCAGGCTTGTTCAGTGCACGTAATCTCTACAGAGGGCTGCATCTTTCACATTGCTCATCCAAATAAAAGTATACATTCCATGTGCTGAGAAGCACCACTGAGGCCCAATAAGGCACACCATCTGTAATGATTCATTTTGTCTGTCCTTCTTAACTTATTCTTGCTGTTGCAACACATCTGGGCTGACACAGGGAGCTCAATCTAAAAACTGGGCCAGCACAATGTTTTGTAGACCCAAACACCATACTTTAGAAATATTTTAATTATTTTTTCTAAGTTCTAACAGTGTAATGGAAAAATCTGATAATTTATATGTATAATATGTAAAGTTAGTTTGACAAAAACTACTAGGAATTTTTTCTTTGTTGAATTTATTTAACTTATTTATTTTGTGTTCATATTCAGCTGTTTATCAATCACAGATCTTATTTTCATGCTTCCCTCAACTGAATTAATGGCATCACATGAGAATGCAAACACAGTTTTAGCAGCAAATTGTGTAGAAAAATAAAGGCTATATAGAAAACACACAGAATGCTGTGGGCAGTAAAAGAAACAGCCACGTGCATGCTCCTCTATGTGTAAAATTGTACAAAAAAATCTATGAAATAATAGATACATTTGCCAGGTTTAAGGGGAAAAAAAACTGGATTCTGAAACAGTGAGTCCCCCTTAAGTCTGTCTTCACTTTCTGCCTTCTTGAGGAGCATTGAAGGGCTTGCCAACGAGATGCTTCAAGTTTACTATATTCCTGTTAGCCAGATATCAGTAACAGGGTGAGTGGTGCCGTTATGTGGCATCGTACTGTTTTTCAGGTTTAAACATCCCCTTTTGGTCTGAAGTCTAAAAGCAAATCCTTATGAGCCTTAGTCGAGTTGCCTGATTCCTCAGGTGTGAGATAATTTCTGCTCTGGAGGCCTTTGGGTGTGGGCCAACAGTTTATACAAGGTGCTAGGTATTGAACTAAGTGGAGGGAGAGGTTTTGTTTTGCTTTTCCCAGCTCTCCACATCTGGCCACCCCACCATCTGTTACAAGAACTTATAGCTATCCATGAAAGCAGTCCACAATAAATAACAAAAATCCAATCTGCTATTTCAGAATGTGATCCTAGTACTTTTCAGTGACACTGACTGACTCCTGAACACTGGATCTCTCTCAGTTCTATCTGGCTAGTAAGGCAATTGATATGGAAATAACACAAGCATGCTCTGGGACTTCACCTGCCCTTTTAGCGTGCCCAAATTAAAACCTCTTGAAGCAGAAGCTTTGCACGTGTGTTTGCTTTGTAATTTGTGCACTTGCTCTCCATCCTTGAGCTCAGTGACTTGCTTATGGCTTAAACCTCTGCAAATGAGGCTGCTAGGTTTTCTCCCTCCCAGTATTTCCATGAAGAGTTTCAACAAAGCCTTTGTAAAGTTAGCAAACAGGTGATGATAGTAAACAGTAGCCTTCCACACATTAATGTAACATTTCTTTTTCCACAAATAATTAGAAGTGCTGTTTCTCTGGCCTAATTGTGTACCACTGAATGTTAAGGAAATCATTATCCTAAAGGCAGAATTTCTCATGGGAGTTCTTCATTAACAAGACAAAACCTGGCTTCTAATTAGCCTGTTTTAAATGCTTTTAAAAAAACTTATCAAAACCAAGTAATTTATTTGTAAATGTTTGAAACAGAACTCTTTCAATAACTATTTGAGGCGATAGATGCACCACTTGTTTTGTACCAATACTTGCTTATTTCCACAACCTGCCAGCAATGCCACAGAATGCAGGCGCAAAGACCTGGTTGGGTCAAGGCCACCGGACCCCCTCCCATGCCCGTCACCTGTGCGGCAGTCCCATTACAATGAGAGGGATTACTCAAATGAAAACCACTCACATGCATACGTGTTTGCACAATCAGGCCTCCAGTATATGGGTTCAGGAAAAAAAAAAAAAAGCAATGGAAAGTACCATAATTCCCCAATGTCCTTTATTTCCTTTATTCCCGTCCAGAAAGCCATAACTCCTACTCATGTGTTAATAAAATATTAGGAAGTTTATTTCAATGCTAGGCTTGGGTTTTTAGATAAAGATAGAAAAATTGCTCAGCAATGTGAAGGTATGCTTTCCATATGAGATTTTCAAACAGAGAAGAATTGTAAGTTGTTAGACCTTTAAACTGCATCATTTCATCTGAATTTTCAGATATCTGTATCTTAGCATTTTTTAATGACAAAGGAATGGTTGAAATACATTTTCTATAATTATTTTTCCATTGAAGCAAGTGCTAACCATAGTTAACATTTTTAATTCTTCATATCTATACAGTTACAAACTAGTTTTCATGGAATCTATTTTCCCTTCAAAAAAGAGTAATAACAATGTCAAAAGCTTCTTTTCCAGTATTTAAAGATCAGAATCAATTTTCTCTTGTGTTTCTGTCCTTACTAGGTATTCAGATATCTCGATGTACTGTACATATTAGTCTGGGTACCTTTACTAATATTCACAGTATTTAAGATTATAAATGCAATTTGTTGTTAAGTATGTTATTTTATTCTTGTGTAAATTGTTTTGTACAATCTTTAAAAATCTACAGTTTTGCATTTGTAGATATTAAAGGTAAGCAATTTATTTTGTGTTGTCCTGCATGTATATTTTTGCTGTAGATAAGTGTTGCTTAGTTTACTATTTCAGTACATTTCTGTTTAAATGAATAAGCTTACAAACTTTAATACAGTATATATTTTCAGAATATAAACTTTTATATTTCTGTGGTAGGTTAGGGTATGCGTTTTAGGCAATCTTTTTCACTACTATTAACTGTTCTTTTAATCTATAATATAATGGTTTTGTGCCAATAGTTTTTCATTAGAAAAAAATGCTCTTTTAATGTTAGGGATAAACAGACAATTTTGGTTGGGGTTTGTTTTATTTTGTTGGGTTTTTTTATTATTATTTTGCCAGCCTTTACAGTTTTAAATGTAATTTATAAATGTATTGCATTTGTGAATAAGCCTTACCATTAGGTACAAGAAATCTTTAAAGCTACATAATTGCTTATGTAGTACTAAGGACTTCCCCAAATAATTGCTGTAAGAAAGTTAGCAAATCAGAGTACAGGGCCTTAAGTTTTTCTTGTGAAAAGGATAATACGGGTTGTTTCTTTTGAACAACATAGGTAGACTTGTCAGCATGGGCTTTGTTATATATAAACTGTGCATTTGTGCTCCCAGCCACAGCAGTTTAATCTCAGGCTTTGTGTGGCTGGGTCTATAAAAGTCAAATCTGGCTAAAGCCAGCGCTCTTTAGGAGACACTAAAGAAGTTTACATAAGAGACTTATAGACAATCTTACCATAGTACATTTGGGTACTCGGTATCCTAGATGTGTTATCTGTGTCTGCCCAATTAACCGTATGTTTTAAGCCATATTAAATCTCTTTACTGCTACTTTAAATACTACACTGAAAGTCATTCACTAGCTTGCTTACTCACAGACAGGATTTCAATTTTTAGTGAATAAAAATATTATGCCTTCCATAAAAACAAAGGACCAAAGAACTGCATTATTCTAACAAAGCATTAGTTCCTTCGCCAGTGAACTAGTTTGACATTTGTACTGAAGATCAAATAGTCTCTTTCTGCTACAAACACTGCATTCTCATCCGCATCAAGTGCAAGGGGAAAAGATGTATCCACTGACCTATTGGGAAAGGAGTGACGTTCAGCTAGGATGGCATGTCTATTGGTAAGGCTTATTACCAAACCTCCGAGATGAAGCAAAGAACCAAAAATTCACAAATTATGTCAATGTAAATTTATTTTCAGAACTTGCACAAATAATTAATTGTAGAACTTTGCAAATTAGGCCCTTAAGTTATTTTGTCAGAATGCCATGGAACAGACTAAAACAGTTTCTAATATTTGTAATGATGAGTACATACTATAATATTATGAGGGTACAGGCACCCCTATATCACAGTGTTGTAAATATTTTCTGAAACTGGTACAGTACTGAGGGACTTGTATCTTCTGATATATCAAATATTGACTGTCTAGATCAAATTGTACACAATTTATTTGTTGATGGTCCTGTAACTAGTGTATGGACACATTTCTGGGTGCCTTAGAAGTTGTATTTTTCATGTGTGTTAATATGCAGTATTTATACATTGTGAGAAGCTGCTTTGAATAAAAACATTGAAACTTCATTTCACTGCAGTGATTTTCAGTTTTACATAGTCAGAATGAATGTGATAAGTACTAGCCACAGACCCTTGTATTATACATGATAAAGCTATTCATGGACTCCTGCCTTTTAAAAGAAAGCAGGCTTTTTAAAAGAGAAATTAAAGTTAAAACTTTTTTTTTTTTTTTCAACTGGCAAAAACCAGGGCACTCAAAGGCACTGCAATAAGAACTCTCTGAAACCATTCATCATGATCCATCTCATTTATCATTTCATGATCAAATCCAAGAAAACTGCGAAGAGCTGTCTTATAAATATGCTTCTAGGACACCTTCTCCACCCTGATCGCTTCCACTATTTGATGTGTGCACACCACCTAAAGCGCATCTGCCCAGAACCAACTACTGCATACAGGATTTCAGCTCCACATGAGGAATTTGATTTTGAAGAGTTATTTGCCAGGGAGGCCAAGATTCAGCCCACAACCCCTGTGGTGCAGTGTGAAGCTGGATCACCCTGTGATCCTCCTACATGGTTACAGACGGCTAGTCCGTCCATGGGCTCTCTTGTATACAAGGTGATCATTTGGCTGTAGCATCCATGAATGCTGTTACCAGTCATGTATCTCCCATGATTAGAAGAGTAACTGTAAATCACTTCTGCCTGGGGCAGAAAAGGAAGGGTATTTTTACAGGGAGCTAGTGTTACCCAAACCACCTATACAACGAGGTCTGAAAAAATGACCTACCTTTGATTCAAAGGACAACAATTATGTTCTAGCAGTTATATTTGTTAGCTTTAAACTGACAGACACTGTTAGTAAAAACTGTGGTCAGCTATTTAGAGCAGAGGATTGGGCAATTTAGTCTTGCTTCACCATCAACAAATCCAATTATTTATTACAGTGACTCTTGTCAGGAATTAACTTACCGTAGCTTGCACTGGACTGTAAGCATTGTGCACATGATGAACAGAGTATGACACCTTTCTTGTCTAACAGTTTTATTGATACGTTTTGGTCTTAACGTAGACTGCCAGCATGTGAATTTCATTTTAAATAACTCATTTTAAAAGGAAAGCAAAAATTCTTTAAAAAAATCTACCCAAATATACTATCAAGTCAAGGTTTTTTGAAGCAAGATAAACGTTAGTCCTTGTTGCTGTAAATTAATATACAAACAAACTACATGGAAGAGGAACCCATTAAGTAGGTATAATGAAGGTCTACAAATTCAAGCAGACAAAAGACTAATCTATGAATTCCATGTGTAAAAGAACAGGCAGGTATTATTCTCGCTTAAGATATAAAAAGTACTCAAACAGGTCAAAGCTCTACATAAACTAAGACATGCCGTTTCTCATTCTGAGTTTTGAATAACAGAAACAATACTGCATATGGAAAGAACAAGTAGAGGTTCTGAAACAAATGAAGAGCAAATGAAAGGACATGAGAAAACCAGAAGGACATCATTTTAAAGATTGTGGGAGTGCAAAATAAATCAAGTCTCAGAAGTCAGACTAGGGGGCAGTTTGGCTGAGGAGGAAAAAGTCAGAGAGTGAAATTCTGGGCCTATTAACTTCAGGAATTCACCTCTCCCTGGTGCCTTATTTTTCATGAAACCCCTTCAGAAGATTATAAAATTTAATAAAACTTAATGCATCTGTTCACAACTCTGAAGTCTGACTTATCCTTAAAACCAATCTACAGTCATAGCATGGACAGAGTTTCAAATTACTAAGGAAGCCAGACTAAAAGCCCACTCTAGAATTCAAACCATTTGAATTGTGCTAGCACCGCTTTGCTTTCATTTGTACTCTTTCCTTGGTTTTACAAAATTTGCTCATTACAGATATATAATAAAAATAGAACTGTTGAAAACTTTGTTGAATTCCAATTATTAAGTCCATCTGGCTTGACACAATAATTTTCACCTGGAACTGTCAAAAGTACTATGGGAGGAAGGAAGAAGTTTTCATTTGGGGAAAAGGAAACAGTTTATCATTTAGTAACTTTAAAAATCCTAAGCTAAACTGTACCACCTTTCCTTTATCACTTTCTGGCACTGGTGTCACTTGAACAAATTCAGCGGATCTAAGTCAAAAGCCACCAACATCAATGGAGATCCTCCTACGGAAGTCAGTTGCTTCTACATCAACCCCAGTGGTTGACAGATACCACAGCAAACTCCTTCACCGACCGTAATAGTACGGGGAATATCTTGGAGCCGTCTTCATTGAAAAATAATGTGGCACTGATCAGAAAGACATAATTAGCATGGGAGGGAGGGTTCCATATCCTTAGCTGTAATTTTAACGGCCGTGTGTAAGAAATTTTGAATAAAATTCAACATTTTCAATTTTATCACTGACTCTTGTTAGAAAGACATGCTCTGCTGTGTTTTCACCTTCATCTCTTTAGTCACATTTATCAACTTGGATTCTGGATGACTATGTAACATCTGTGAAACTTGTTTTATACATTGGTCATAAAAATATGTTGGTGAACAACTACAAAGAGAAAAGCGAAAATGCTCAGTCATGTTTGAAATAGAGGCTATTGAACTGCCACTGCCTCCTAAGGTGTTAGATAAAAAGCTGCATCTAACATTAGAGTTTCTACAATGAAAAATGATATAAACACTAAGCGGCAAACTTGACTTGTTAGGATTAAGTTAATTACTATCATGTGGAAGTAAGTTATTCACAGTCATCCAGAAATGTGTTTCTGATGTGTCTATAAATAAGTGCTACAATTCCTATTACTTCAAAAAGATCAGCAATTTCATACTGCTGTCCTTCCAGCCTTCTGGTTCGCGATTACATATGCTGCCTACCAGGCTCTAGGGTATTCACTTTCTACAAGAGGTTCATTAAATGGATAAAGACATTCACAGAAAACTCTTCCCATGCCCAGTTATTCAAGATCTGCATTATCTTAGCCTCTCACTTGTTTATTTTGCATGCAGCTGCAGTGAGTTGTTTGTCAGGGACTCGGACTCCCGCAAACCATTCCCTCCAAGTCCACTTTTTGCCCATTAGGCTCATAATGAGCAACAACTCAAAACTCCTGCCAGCTGAGCTGCCAAGGGATTCCCTGCTGGTGCAAGGGTAAAGGTCAGACAAGCATGGCTTTGCTGCTCGGCAGCAGCATGCCCACGGGTTGGAGTGTGGGGTTTGGAGTCGACAATTGCTCGACCCTGATTCTCCCTTGATTTCTGAAAGCAAG
The DNA here is from genome assembly GCF_000690535.1 of Cariama cristata. Classification (NCBI taxonomy): domain Eukaryota; kingdom Metazoa; phylum Chordata; class Aves; order Cariamiformes; family Cariamidae; genus Cariama; species Cariama cristata. The sequence continues at coordinate 64,887 of NW_009615558.1, forward strand.
CCTTAATAGTACCAGTGGTCCAGCTCTCTGTGGGTTTTCCTGCCAGACTGACCTTTCATCACTCCTTTGCATAGGGCTGCTCCCTGGAATGACATCTGAAGCGATGATGTCAGTTATTAACTATAAAGCAACCTGCAAGTCCGTTATGCCAGTGACCAGGCCATCTGAAATAAGCAGCCGACAAGGTGATCATAATACCCATACTATCCCCAGCACCACGCTGTGCCTAGCTTAATCAGACCAGAAAAACAGGACATTATATTTTTCACGTATTTACATGTAACAGGATGAAACAGATAGACCTCTTTTCCTGGATGCTAATATGATGCCAGTTGGAAAGAAATATCCCAAAACATGTTAGACCTGTTAGGATTCATCTTCCATACATGGCTGTAACTACTTAGAACACAAAGACACTGTCCCTCTCCAAATGATGTTTCTTAAATCACTTTCTCTAAAAATCTATTGAAAGATTAAACTGAGCTTTAAAGAAGTAGGCTGCAATATAGCTGATTTGAAAGGCTAAAACTTTTCCCAACCATTTCAAGTATGAGAAAATCCAATAGCACTCCATTTGTGATTCAAGCACTTGGTAAACACACTCCACAACTGTACCACGGCTGTGTGCCAACAAAATGGTGAGTCAGCAGGCAGGGTAGGGAATCAAGTGTCAAGAATGCATTTAACCCTCACTCCAGAGAACGCTTTTCTTATGAACAGAACAAAAACACTCCATAAAAAGGAAAAAATTACTGGGATTTTTTCTCCATTAGTACAGGCAACTATCTCAATTTTTTTCCAACTTGGAGAAGCTCTCAAATTTTAAATTAGGACAAATGCTTAAGAAAGTAGCAGTCGGGAAACTGCTAAGAAAGAGGTTCAGGAACACGGATCAGTCCAGTCCTATGATCCTTACTCTGACAAAAATCCCACTGATGATCCTGGTGAGGCTGAGTGCAGAAGGGTTTCATGAGAGCGTTAGAATCAATAATAATAAATACTTGCACAGATATAAAAAGGAGTACATTTTCCTAATGAAAATACAGTTCAAATTATCTGTCGTATTCCCAAAGGACTATCTGTGCATGCTACTTTGCTTCACAGTGTTCTTGTGGAGTGTTTGATGAAATCATGAGATTTCCTAAATCATTTTTAAATTAATCCTTCTTAAGAAATTCCCCACTGAAGCATCACTTTGCATGATCACCCTAGATATTCTATTCAAGATAGCAAAAAAGGATAAAAAGATTGAGGATTAAAAAAAAAAGAAATTTTTTGAAAGAGGACCCAGTCTTCCACCTGAAAATTTCAACACTCATTTACAAGGTTGTTAAACACTGTCAAACCAGAATGGCAGCATTTTATACCTACTTTCTTACTCATTCTTCACAGGTGTAAATAACCACATTGGACACCTGTGGAGGAGGGGAAAGGGGGAAAAAAAAAAAAAAAAAAAACAAAAACAAAAACCAACCACAAAACCAAACCAAACCTCTAGTTATTACCTTCACAGTGTTAGTTAAGGGTAATTATAGACCAGCTGTGAACTTACAGCTTACCCCCATTAATGACTAGATGCAGCTTCCAGTTAAAGGCTGAGAACAGCTAGCTCTGCCATACCTCACACTGCTCAATCCTACAAACGCCTACAAAAATGAGTAATTTTTTTTACACATCTTGCTCCACTGAACTCAGTGGCCTGAGCATCTTCTACAGGAACTCAACTCACAGCCAGTAACATCCATTTAATGTTATTGTTTGTCCTGCCCTGGATTAAGCCTGGGCTGTGAAACTATGGAAGTAAGAATTAGTTTGCACAGACAGCTAATGTATGACCATGGGGAAATACTCAGTTAGTTTCCCTGCACAGATCTATGGAAGAATTTTTCCCTCATCTAACACCCCTCATAAAGCCTAAACCCCAAGTTTAGACAAAACCATCACCTATGGCATTAAGAGACAAGCCTGGCCAAACCCTGCTGGACTGGCTGAAAAGACTTTTACCCCAACCTTGAGCCCTGTCTTTCAGCCAGATGTTAGCAACTGTAGCAGGGGCTGCAGATTAGACAGCCGCATCTGCACCAAGGAAGATAAATTTGAGCTGACTATGAGCTCAAATGGTTGACAAAAATCTAGGACACTTGAAAGATGCCAACCTCTCACAGAGGAACACAGCAGCAAGACAAAGCTTCTCTCTTCAAACACCGCATTCCCCTCCACCATGATCTTACAGACTGGAAATACAGAAGTATGACTGAAGAATAACTTTGATGAGAATCTGATGTCACTCACTGTGAATGATTCTGTCATGGCTCACACTTGGCTTACACAAGTGTGAGAACAGAATCAAGTCCTGCTTCAGTTTTCAAAGCAAATTCCCCATGTATGCTGCTAAATTCCTCCATCTGAAATTCATAAAGAAAGAGGAATGTAAAAGATTGTCAGCTTGCAGTATTAAGCTTGCAGTTTATGGAAGGAAATCATGACACATCTTTCCTGTACGCAGAAAGCTCTAAGTAATCTTCTATCATTATCCCAGCACTAATTCCCAGAAATCCTGCAGAGCTCCAGAACTCTCTAGAGCACTATTTCATATACCCAGCACTCCTCCATCAAAAACTGTTTGTTTTTTTAAAAAAATCCAGTTACAAATGGAAGATTATTTGCCCATTCTTGCATTCCCATGCCCAAACACCTTTTTGGTCTTCTGTGCGTACATCCCCGGGAAATGGTTATACCATTTACAGGTTATACCAGTTTACACTGCTTGCAACATATTGAACAGATCAGGAGCAGAAGAGATCAAATGAGATGACACATGCAGTGGCACCACAAGACTGATACAATTGTTGATTTAGCAGCAGAAAAATCCAAACACTTTACAACGCGGTGGCTTGTTGTATGAAGGCTCTTCACCCAGATCGGAACGTGAATTAATGTTGAGAATTTTATTTATATAGTCTCTGCAATTTTTATGCAGAAAGCATAAGCAGAGACTGTTTTAACCAATTTCAGATACTCAGCCCTAAATAAGTGTCTCACTTTCAAGAAACAACCAAGAAAAAACATTCCACAGAATGTCATGTATTTCTTCAAATGAGGACTTACATTTCATCAGGATGGATACTTCAGTGAAATAAGTCTCAGTATGGGGACTGTTTTCAGCAATAGTTGTTAATTAAGTAGTAAAGTACTAATAAAATTTTTAGTCAGGTTGCATTTAAATAGCACTATAATGATATATAATTACTAAAAAAGAGTGCAAAAACCATTCTGCGATAGACTGCATTCAGTTTTTATGCACTGTGCAAATCCATTTAAAAACAGAAAGGATTTCAATGTCCACTGTACAGTGGCCAGCGAACAGGCAAGCTATGAAACTTACGCTCTAAGTCACAGAGGAGGGGCTTTTATTTAAAAGCACACTTTAAGTTTCTTTTGCAGGAGCTACAGAAGTTAAAAAAATTTGTTTTTAAATTTTGAAATATCCAAAGCACTGAAAAAGATCACCACAAGCACAAAGACATGCCACCATAAATGGACTGAAATTGCACCATAAATGAAAAAAAAAAATTCATATTCTTAACACCTACAGGAACAAATAAAGACACACCAGCAGTGAGGCCAGCAGCTCTTCTGAAGAGTCATAACGAAAGCCACCACGAAAACAAGGAAGAGCCTGTCGGGAAGCCCACAATACACACTGAACACACCACGGGTGACACAGCAGAAACCGGTCCCCAGCCGTACACAGCAAAGGGTTAGGCGTTCAGTTCAAAAGTGAACTTGGTGGCAGAGGCACCAAAATGTTTCGCTGCAGCTAGGCATGGTGACATAGGTATAAGGCTGTGTGTGTAAGCAAAAAGTGCAGTAGGCAAAAGAAGCTCAGTGCAGCCAGGATGAATTTCAGCCAAAACAAAATGCAAATATTTAAAACTGAAAAATGTGTCAATGAAGATAAAGGCTCGGGCAAAAAGCATAAGGATGAAATGTAGTCCCACAAAACTTCCAGAACAGCAGAAATTAAATAAAACGTACTGGAGAGAAAATGTTTATAACTTAGATATCATTTATATTATTATCTTTAGAAGATAACAACCACTAACACCAAGTACAGAGAAATTTTGATTTTCTAACAGCTGCTTTTATTGATGACAGTAGTTCTCTACTTGTGGTATAAATGCAGTAAGCAGCTGACAGTCTAACATGTCCCAAAGTTGCTTGCAGAATCTTTATATTCTTCACAGATCTTTACATTCCTCAGTAATAGCCACTGGTTGTCTTTTAGACTAACAATAGGCTACTGCGAACATGGACTCCATTCCAGAAAAAGTACTGTGTGTTCTTAAATCAACTCTAAGTAACATTCATATAATTACTACAAAGACAAATAGTTTATAAATATACATAATAAAAATTTTGAAAACTTAATTTTTTACTCTATGTTAAACTAAAGCTCGGCAGGCCCTTCCAAACTAAACTATTTTATGATTTGCAAACTAACGTGGTACATCTCTGCACCATTAAAACCCTAAAATTTCCTGAGGCCAGAGCTCTACTTTAAGAGTTCCACTTGTTCTTAAGACAATCTGTGGAATGACTGTACTACACATCATGGCAGCAACGGGGCTCCTTCCAAGACAAAGAAAACAGGGCATCTCCTCGTGATTTTTTTTAAATTTGCATCAATGGAAATTAGGTACCAAATTTACACAGCTGCTTTTGAGAACTTCTTTCATGTCTTCACTGTCAAGCTTTCTCAGCGTTTAGGCAAAGTCTTTGTTCACTTAGAATTGTGCCAATAATCCCTTTTAAAATACAAAAGTGCCTGTTTTTGTGAGTACTGGCTGACTCCAGCATGTCCACTGAGGTAGCATTTTGAGCACATCCTTAGTAATGTAGGCTTTAGACAGTCATATTGTTAACATGTGTCACTGCCATATGTTTAAAAACATTCTTTCTTGAAAATAAGCCTTCATATCACCTTACAAAACAGAGGTAGGCTGAGATACTGGATTTGCTGAGGCTTGGATTATTTTTGCCTGTGTATTACTTGCATATGATCTACCAAAACACTAAATCACAGTTTTGGTTTTTTAATTAAAGCAGCTGACCACAGCTTGTACACATGAAAATAACTATCTTTTTAAAACAAGAGGAAGGTCTTGTTCATTTGACGAGAACAATACATTTTTTAGAGATTCAAATCTTACCACTAGAAAAATAGGTCATTTTCAACTGATATAAAAAGAATTATAACCAACCAAGAACAAAAGCCAAACCCACATGCTTGGGGTGAGGTTCTTACCCTGTAAGTCAATTAATGCTTTAAAATGTTCTCACTTCCATTCTGCAAGACCTCCTAATTTTCACTGTGTAAAACCTGTGCTTCAAACGTTAAGAAAGATGACATTTATATTATGGGAGTATGATATGCAGCAGGTTAATGTTCTACTTTGTGAACAGATTACCAAGAAAGAACCTTCCTTTGTCATAAAAGCCACTTTTTTTCTTTTAATTCAGAAAGCTGATTTGACCATATAACTGAGTCATCAAGGAGACTGCTGAGCAGCAGCACCAGCCAAGAGATAAAGATTAGATTGCCTCTGCTGCTGCTCAATTCTGCACCTTGCTTTTGCTCAAACCCATTTGTATTTAGTCATCACACTCTATCGAGGACTCCCCCTGTACAATATACACAGAAGGTTTTTTTTCCAGATGTTGTGCTGATCCGCAAAGCGACACTGCTGAAGCAGAACAGGAACCTCATTCCCACCCTCTGTGGTGGGACTCATTCATGACACCCTCCCAGACAAGTGCCCTGACCAGTACGCTACAGCAATGTGCTTGCTCTCTCTCGCTGGCCTATTGAACATTTAACTGCTCTTTGCAAAGTAGAACAGTTTCAATGGGAGGCACTGAGAAAGCCCTCCTTCACTTCCAACTACCCTGTTCATCATTTGCGATATACTTTTGGATGTTGCAAGAGGTAGATTCAAATCCATTAAGCAGATGAGGGCATTACAGCTACACCTCCCACATGCCGTATTCTGGAAAAAAAGCTGTGATACGGGATAGAAGTAGATAGTCTCTCTTCGTTGGCCTTCTTACATTTTCCTTGATTTTTCCTGCTTGGTTATGGATCCCCTGCTCTAACCTAACCCATTTAGACACCTCGGGACCTAACTTCCTGTGGATCATGTAAACCTTAAGATTCAGGCATTGCAATGCGGGCCAATACAAGATCTAAATTAACTACGTGTAGGTTTAGTCCACAGACTCAGTTCTTCAAGTTTTACAGAAAGAAGCTTTGATTTGAGAGACTGTTGCAAGACAGGCACCTAGAATCCAGAAATTCATTTTTTGCAGAATTCGATGTTACATTTTTAGGAGAATTATGTCTTCCTTTCTTTCATGTAGTATTATACATCCACTGCTTAGCTACAAAGCAGGATGTTACATGCTGTTGACTTAAAGCAGTGTAAGTTAAATTCAAGGAACCTTCCCAGACTGATTAGTAAATAACACTAAGTCATGTAATTAAAACAAAACCAAAACAATAGAAGCATTATGATACTGCATTGTCACTTCAAACTGACAAAAGGATTGTGATAATATGTATAGACACAGTGCTCATATGTATATAATAGAGCCAAGCAGAAAGGAAAACTCTCTCTTAAGAATGCATAAAACTGAATGCAGAGTGGGCAAATTCACTGGTTCCAATGTGGCAGTAAGGTGATGAGTAACACCCAAATCCTTTTCCCTTCTCTTTTTCTTTCCCAGTCTTTGATGCTGGTAGACATGGCACTTAGGGACACAGTTTAGCGGTGGACTTGGCAGTGCTAGGTTTACCATTGGACTCAATGATCTTAAAGGCTTTTTCTAACCTAAATGATTCTATGATTCTATTACAATAGAGATGAGATCCCAAACACAGATTTGGCTCAGCTGCCAAGATGCTGTGGTAACACAGACAAAGACATAGCTCCTCTCCCAGAAGGAGGAAAATTCACCATCAGAAATGCAGAGTTATAAATACAGATACATGGAAATTTAATATTGACCTTGCTGTACTAAAATCAATGACAGATTTTTCACCAACTTGAATGGAAATAGGATCAAGCCCAGAGATGGGAGGTATGCCACTATAGCTCATCAGACTCTACCTAGCCTTTGCAGTCTCATTTATTACAACCATCACATTCGAGGGAGGTCTTCAGGATCAATACAAAGCAGAAAGAGACATAGTAAGTTTGTATGAGATTTTAAAATTGGGTTTATGGGCTGAGGATTGAGAGACAATGAGACAAAAGACAAGTAGGAAGAAGCACAGATTAGCAGCTGATACAAATCGTTCCAGCTCCCAGAGAACTGTGAAACAACTTCATGACCACAGGGCTTAGAAACTAACAGGGAAAAGCACAAAAAAATGAAGAGGTTGAAAATGGGGCTTCACTACAAGAAAAGAGGATGGCTGAGTGCATTTTTTTTTATAAAGGGGAAAAAAAATGTGTCTCAAAATCGAGACTTGGAATTACTCAATGCATCTATGGATTTGTTGTCACCCACATAGTGAAAAGTATTAGATAAGAGAGCTTTTAGTGATTTAAAGGGAAGTAGGAACTAGCCTAAACATGAGGGATGGAGTAATGCACTGATTAATTTACATAGTATTTCAAAGTCCGCAAATGACAATTGTTAAAATAATCACAGAAATGTAAAGATACTGAGAATTGATTGTTCTCAGAGTGCACAATGACATTAAGAAGCAAATGAGCAGTTAGTGGGTATCACATGATTGATTTTCAAGTTCATTGTTATGAACACCATTTGGTTCAAAAAATACAAAGATACTTCCACTGTGACCGACAGCAAGACAAATGAATTGGGGGCTGCAAGCCAAAGAGTATTTTCTCTCAAGAGAAGGGCTGCCTACTCATCTCTAGTCAACAGCCCCTTTTAAAAATACTGGAAGTAAATTTAAAACCTCAAGGAATGATGGAATTTAAATGATTTGTGAGGGTGGAAGACTGAGAGGTTTTTGTACATGACCAGTCATTTACCAGAAAAGTATCAGATGCTCTGTTGCATTGTTTAATCATACTTTTTCCCCAAATTAAACTCCAGCTGATACAGCTGAACACAGACACATCACAGCAGATCAAATTTGCTCTCCCATCTTTGCAACATTAAGATTGTTGCAATCTATTTATTTTTCTCATGGTCACATGTGCGTTTCTGAATGAATCAGTACATTCAAATCATTCAAATGAATCAGTTCGTACTTTCAATGACGTTCAAATGAATTCAAATTAATCAGCCAGCTTATAGAGAGAAAACAAGTAGGTTAAGGTGATAGGTTTAGCTATACAAAATCCAGGTTCAATTCTCTGCTCCAGCAAAACAAGCGGTGTGACATATGAACTACTTTTGCTCTCAATCTGCGAAGATATTTAGGTACTTTTCACTGAAATCCCCTAAACTAGATTGTATACATGAAGCACCTTACTCCACCATTAGTTTCTCCTTCCATCTAAATTATCATGCTAAACTCTCAAAACTCTCCTCAGCTGATCAAGTCAAGAGACAGACAATAAAAACACAAGGTTTTTTAAAAGCTCAGATACCAGAGGGGAATAGAGACATATTTTCGTTCTATATACGTGCACCACTCCGCATTTGTGTTGCGTCTTTTTCTCAGATACTAAGGTTCCTCTGAAAAGCAAACATCACACAGACTAGCCATTCATCCACACGAGAGAAACTCAAATTTCCAGCTCCACAGTTAAGTAAATGCAAAATAAAGTGACTAAGAGATTAGTCACTGAACAAGTATATTTGTAAACAAATAATACATATTGCATGAATGGTGTCAACAAATCTGTCTTTAGGAAGGGCATAATTCTATACGGAATGAGATCAGTGATAAAACGTAGGCTAATTTCCACAGGTCAGGATTAGAGCCCTGGACCTCCTCCTGAGAACCTAGACATTTTAACTTGCACTGCACCAGACCCTCAGCAGATATCAGTCACATACTCTCTACAGCAAATCTACCAAGCATATACAGAAAGAAAAATTAAAAAGAACTCCCAAAAGTCCTTTACTGTAAAGTCAGATAGTATTTGTGGATGGTGGGTGAACCTCAGCATTTAGATCCAATATAAGGCAGATAGCTGCAAGGGAGTACAAATTTCCATCTGGGCACAACTCCAATTTCATATTAATAAACTGGCTCTTTTTTTGTAAACAGAATCAATATCCTGCTTTAAAATGATTCTCAGAAGAGCAGGAAATTAGAAAATACTAGCATTAAACTAATCAAACTTCTGTTCATGAAATATTGTTAATGTTAATGGTACATTTCTTTTTGTTTCTTCTAATGTATATACACGTGCATTGAAAACATTACCCTAAACAAATGAACTATGTGCTCATTTGAGATATACAAAGCTACATATCTTCTTCTTATTAATGGCGATTCCATGAACACTAAATGAGTGCCATTTGTACTTTCAGGGACTATGAATTTCAAATATGATATAATTTTGCAGGTTGTATCATGCAGAGTAAGTTTGGTTTTGCTCTTTAGTATTTCTCAAGAATATCGGATGTGCCTCTAAAAGTAAAGAGGAAAAAAAAAAAGCATACAGGGATGCAGAGATTTCATAAAACATTTTATTTTATTATTGGCATACCAAGTCCCCACTTCCCTGTCCTTGTCAGGAAACTTTAGAGACTCAGATGACATCAGTTACATCATTGAAGGCATTCTAGACTTCAGCTTGCATTTTTACATAGCTAAGGAATTTCTAAGCTCTCTACAGTTTTTCTTTTGCAGAAGGGTAAAAACAGTTCCCAGTTTAGAAGAAATGTGTCCAAGACAGAAAGAGGCCTCCCTGGGGAAAGAGCAACGAAAGCAGGGACAAGGAGGGAGGCCACAAGAATGAAAGGGGGTGAAGTTTTGGGAAACAAAATGTCCGAAGAGATCCGTAAAGTGATTTGGCTTGTGACCCTGATGAATATTAAAAACACTCAGAAATTATTATATGGTCTGAATGTAGATAAGAAGCATGGACAGAAGAGAGGAAAAAAAAAAAGATTTTGCAGTCATTCTCAAAATCTAAAATCATACAAAATCATCTTCTAAGATGAGAAAAAAATCTGCTGGAAAGAAATTAGTTTATAAAACAGGCTTACCATGCAAGTCTAAATTTAACTATAGCATTCATTACCAAACACACTTTAAAATACATCACACGTGGGGAAGATTACTTTTAGAAGAAATTACTTACTCCATCTAGACTGTCATTCTAAACCTCAAAACTTTGCTTCCTTGCTGCATCAAGCTATTTTAGCTTTGGAACTGAAGAGCTTCAGGTTTTTTGGTATGACCTATGAGGGAACTTACACTTCAGAAGAATACACCTGAAAATATAGACTGTATAAACCAAACACTGAATATTTCAAGAATTACTTGTAAGACTGAAGTACTGTATTATTCACTGAGCCTTTTCCCTTTTGTGTTTGCACATTCACAAACAGTCACTTTTTATGAGGTCCACTGGAATCCCAGTGTGAGTTCACAATGATGCCTTTGAAGGAATAACCAAACATTTTTTAACTGTGAGTGTGCTAGATTAGCTGTGAACTTCACATCTACTGCCCTGCAGCTGAGATCACCGCTAACAGTCCCTAACTGTGGATTCCACAAGCTGGTGAGTGGGAGAGAGATATGACAGATCATTCAATTACTCATTCATCCCAGCATACACTTGGTCTTTTTATTACAACATACATAATTCACATGGGGGAAAGAAAGTAAAGCTATGAACAGCCTTCAACATTCCTACCCTTCCAATAACATATTTCAACAACTTCAAATCATCTCTCTTCTCTCTGTTACCTTTAAAAGGTCCAGGTGTTCATACCATCAAAACTGCATACATGTCTTCAAAACTGGGCACATGAATCTCCAAGTTTTAGTTTGCAGCTCCCAGCTTATACACACAAACAGAAATGTCCACAAATTAAAACATAAGGACTACAGATGCCCAACTGTACTTGCACATTTTGCAAGTGCCCAAGTAAAGACAATTTGTTCCAGAAAAGAGAAACACAAACTACAGACTGTCTGCTGAATACACTGCAAACGAAACCACTGATCATGGACAAGGTTGTTCTCTCCCATTGTGCTCTACCTTTCATAAGTGTTTTAAAATAAACACTAAGTAGTTCTTGCTTAATGCACCTTAAATATGCCTTTGGGATGCTCTGTTGACAACTGCAGAAAGTCACTACTGCCACAATATACTCCATACATTTGAAACGTTGACTTCCATTAAAATATCATTATTTTCTATTGTTACATCTGTCTGCAATAATTGCCAAAGGATATATGTATAGAAAAAGTCTCTCCTCTGTGTCACTGAGTAAGGCTTTGATATAGCTCTTTCATCAATGCCATACAGTTGCCACAGATACACTGTTTTTTTTTTCTACAATCACAACCTACAGTAAAACCTCTGAACGGGTAGAGAACGTGCTGTTAAATAATAAAATGATAGTATGCCTGGTTATTCTCATGCACTGAAGTAAGTAGAGAGATATAATTATAGTCAAAGATTAAACTAAACTATCTTATTTTATACATATATGCAGAGTCAACATGGTAGCATGTTTTATGTATGAGACTACGTACAACAACATAAAACCACACAGACTTGGCAGTGAAGACTGGATTTTTCACATCTTGAAACAAAAATCAAACTTGTCTTCCTCACTCTAAGCTAAGAGCACCTTTGTTTAAGCAGTTAAACATTTTTGTTCCAGGGCCAGCCGCTAGAACGAGGTATGATCTCACAGAGCAAGCCTGTCTATTAAAGAGGTTTTATCACAAAAAGTAGTAAGAGGTTACACAATGTTACTCTGATTCCATTTAGGAACAGTACTCAGCTTGATTATTTGCTTTATATTTTAAGTCAACAAATCATTACAGATGAAGCCTAACAAAGCATCTCTTACATAGACATGCTTGGGTATTGCACGGCAGCAGCTCACTAAGCTATAGCTGTGCTACAGAAATCCTCCTGGCCTTGCAGCCCCACCAAGGTAAAGCCTAGCACAGCAACTCTGCTTTCAGTTGATAATCTCTTTGCCAGACTTTAAACGTTCATGCCAGTACTCTGTCTAGATGGAGGAGCACAGGAGATAAATAGGGAAGAGAACTAAAACACATTTGGCAGGATAAGACTTTGCAGGGGGAAGGGAAAGGAAAGAACTTGGGAGGTGCTATGCAAGGTGCCAGCAGAACTAGTATGTGGAGAAACATCTCATACATCATGTAGTATCATATGGCCCTAGATTATGGAATTCCATATTATTCCTTTCCACACTCCCTGTTGCTGAGGACAGATACATGCTGGGCTTAGTTTGTTTAGAGAAAAAGGCTCCCATATTATTGCTGAAGTTCACAAGCACATTTGAAACAAAATGGCTGGCAGTGGGAAGAGAAAGGCAAGCAAAAAGAAGACAGTCTCATGTTAGGACACCTGAATATTGCATAGTGGAATGGGATTTCATCTCCATCTCTGCTTTACTTCCTCATAGTTGGAAAATCTTTTGAATCAAACTTGTTCCATAATTTCAGAGTTGCTGACTGGAGATCCTTGGATACAACATTTCTGAATACTGACTAGCTGCAACGGAACCTGTTCCCTGATCACAGAGTCTATGTACCACGTGGTGGTCAAATAAAGGTAACTGATGTCCTAGGTGTCTCAATTTAGACAACCAGCATTAATATAAACTGTCATTCATTTTCCTTTGCTATAGTTTATAACCTGTAAAATGGGGATAGTACTCACACATCTCTCAGACTGTTTTGAAAAAACCTGATGAAACATATTTACAAGAAAGCCTCTACAGAAATGAATAATCTTCTTGTCTACGTGGTTGAGTGTGAATGTTGTGCATAAGTCACCTGAAAAATCAGAAAAGAGCAAAATACCAAGTTGCTGGCCATTTTAACGTACAGGAAGTTCATTCACAAATTTCACTCTTGAAATTGCTACCTTTCTAGCAAATCTGACAATGTGCTTTCAGCAATTTGCATAAAACGTTTATGAAAAGGATACCATGCTCAACATTAAACTCAGCTGACATATAAACCTACAATAAACTGGAAACCAGCAATCAAAGTTTCAGCTTTTTGACAGAGGCATGTACATACTGAAATTCACTTATTTTCTGAGCCCAGCAAAATGGGCTGCAGAGTATTTTAGAGAGCAGATCTTCCTCAATGACACCACTTTTCTTAACAGAGCTTATTTTACTATTCCTCTCACTCTGCTACATGTGGAGCAAGAACTACAGATGACTTCTTGCTGTTACAGAGAAGAAATTATCCATGAAGAAACACTAAAAAGTCCAAAAATAACTTGCTCTTTTTGAACTCTAAGTACTTCAGAAAACACACACACTACCGGATAGGCATGTATTTATTACTGAAAGCCCTAGCTTCCTTACTACAGTCTTTGTACACGGGTATTACCAGCATCTGCAAGAACAGTTTTCACTACTCTGAGAGGAGGAAGAAGTATAACGTAGAACAGAAAAAGTATTTGTACTGCTTATTGCATTAAAAAACAGCTGTGAATGCATGAATTCATGTGCAAGGATTACTGTAGCAAAGCCTATAACCACAGATAAAATTAAACTGATTTTTTTTTTAGCCTCCATAGTCCTCATGTAATATAAGATTTTTACTTTCTCTTTCTGACATGCCCTAAAGCTTCCTGTATTCCGATCGCATGGTCTTTTCGGCAATACTTAGAATGAACCCAAAGCCTCTTGTTACAGTCAGTTCCACTTCATCAGATCTACTAAGAGGCACCAATATTCAAACAAATACTGAGAAGAATCGGAGCTGTTTGTAGCATTTACAAGATCACAAATGCAGCTCAGTTTCCATATCTCACTTATTTTGTTCTTTACTTTTTACTTCAGAATTTGAGAGGTAGGGTAGATGAAAATTACATTACAGAAGACAGTTTGAGAGTAACTACAGTACTTTGTCGTAACATTTCTATACAACAAAAGCCAAAGCACATAGTATAAAAAAAAATTGCTAACCCAATTTCTTGTTTCTTGCTGATCTATAGGAAACAATACTAGATTTTTACCAGTCTGTATCATCTGCCAAAACCAACACTAATCTATCCAAGCACATTGACACTCAATATTCTCTTACAGGTGTGAGTGAACACAGCGGGAAGCTGAGATCACATCAATTTCTCAAACTAGGTTTCTCAGTTTTAAAACCAATACATGATCCTAGCTAAGACTTTTGTCATTTTCACGGCATGATCAAAGCATGAAGCTCAAATACACTACTTGGATCGGCTATTTCTCCTCTCACAAAACTGCTCAAATAACATTTTTCTGGTTGGATTTTTTTTTATGTAGATAATTACAAGTTGTTTAGTTTAGCATGGCTGCAAGAAAGATAGGCATAAATATTCATGGCATCAAATACTGTAAGGAATAGTATTCAGAAGAAGACCCCCAAGTCGTATGTTATATAGCGTGATCTACTAAAATCAATGGAGCTGTGATAATTTACATCCATGGAGAATCTTGCTCATTAAATACTTGTACTGAAATCTTTTTTCCCTTGGTCATAATACAAATATCAAATCTAGGATGCTTTCATTTTGAAGGTCCTCTAGTGTGCACTACACTGCGGAAGGTACTGAACCCTATGGAAAACAAAGCAGCCAGATGAAATAGCGTCGCTAATTTCAGAACGTGCAGCTGATTTTTATCACATTTCAATAATGCTTCTAATCTCCCATCATAAAATATAAACCAGCTCTCTGTAAGGCTAAATAACCAACTTCAATCTGCACAAAAGACTCTGCTTTAGTAAAAGATACTTGCTGCCATAATTTTTAATACATGATTTACTGCTGTACTAGATAATCATTTATCCAAGTTTTAATTTCCAAGCTCTATGCTGTTGACATTTTAGAGTATTTTCTGAAAAAGAAAATCAAGAACAAAACAATGACAACAAAGAGTATGATGAGAACCTAAGAAAATCTTTCTGTCAATTTTTTCACCTGCCTTAAGTGTGTTTTACATTGCGTGTACTGCAGTCTTGCAATGACAGTTTTCATAATGAGAATTTTCATAACAGATTGGCTATTGGTTTGCCTTCTAACAGGATCAAGAATTCAAAGCTTAAGAACTACATGCTACACACCCACAGTCCATGCCACATAAAGCAACATGCTTCATTTATTGCTGTTTAAGGACATTGCTCCCAATCTTTAAAAATGGAATAGGTTTGCTATGCATGAAAGTGTCACAGTGCTGATGGGGATACCCAGACAGCCGCCCAACAACTGCCACTCCAGCGCAGTGGCAAGCGGTAGCTTCACTTAGCTTCTTGTTGAACAGTTCAGCCCTGTGGAGTGACTTAGCACTCATTCATATCCAGGTTTCCTCCAAAACCTTGGGTGGCAGCACTGGAGAAAAGAAATAAGAGCTCATGCTTTGTTATAATTTGAACTAATCTTTTCTGTTAAAACAATCCCATGGGTTCTTAATCAATGCCTGATTAAGAATTAAGGATACTGGATTGGCAGTATCACAAAAGGCAACTTCTACCACCGGCTCTTCTCTGCTTTATCTTCCTGCAGATCCTCAGTGGCCTTGATCAAGAGATGGGAAGAAAAGGAAGGCGGGGCTATTAATTCCTGAAGAAATCAGCCATTCCACTAATGGGAAAAAAGAAACTAAAGAGCAATATAGTCTCAAAATTTTCTTGCAAACATGAAGTAAGATCTCTGCCAATCCTTTAACTGACAGTATGTTCCTGAGACATGTCATAGAAAAACTTCCTTGTGCTCCATATTCCGATAAACTAAAATACTGTACCTGCCAAACAGGAAAGGATAAGAAATAATAACAGACAATAACAAATTAACACGTAGAGCTTTCAGCACCAAATGGATACCTAAGAATTTTGCATGCAGCCTTCTATTTTATGAGATTCTTAGTTCAGCTCTGCAGAGAGAAGAAATTAAGGGTGTGGACAAACACCACCTTGCAAATAGCTGTGTTGGTGGAAAAGGCTTATCCCCAGATGTTCATCACAAACTCAGCTGCAGAGGTTACTGCCCTTTCAGAGCAGCTCCCAGCTGTTCACTTTAACTGGTACCAAAACCACTTCAGCCAAAACAAAACAGATTAGCACAGACCTGCCTCTTAATACTGTTAGAAAAATGTAGACCAATGAAAGCCGGCAAAGCATCCCCTGCCCTTTCCCCTCCAATCCACTCCTCCTCTCCTTCATGCAAGCAGCAGCACTTAACTGACCCCTTTAGGCATCACAGGATCCTAAATAGACAAATAATGATTTTTTACTAAACAGAAGAAAAACTGGGGGAAGGAGAAAAGTAGGAAGGCCCTCTTCAGCTGCAATCATGGTGTATCCTGGATTAAGGTAACCAGGCAGCCATGGCTGTATCTTCAGTATATAAATGGGAGAGAGAAGGACAGTTAATTTATTTCACCTGATGAGAAATATTATATTTCCTCTTCAACAGATAAAATACAGAAGAAATAGCCCAGAAAACAGTAAACTAAGTATATTGCAAGACAGTTTTAAACCATCCCAGGTCTTCCTCTCTTTTAGGATCAAGATCTCCTATCCTGCTCATGACAAGAAAATCTTTTACTATGCAATCATTTAGAAAGACTATTCAAATTGTTTTACTTTACATTTTCCAAACCTGAAAGACCAGAATAAATAATTACAAGAATGTTCACCCTTGCTATTAGTTTTAGAGCCCTCTAGGGCAAGCTGTTTAATTCTTGTCTTCAAGGCTAAAAACTATTTTTCCTTCTCAAGAAGCAGTTCAGAGAATGGCATGAGTTTGATCAAGAAAGATTTGAAATACAGAATAAAAAGAATCCTTCATTATGGGCAGATGCTAGGAATCTCTTCCCCTCACCTCTTTTTTCTGTCTTTGAGGAAGACAAATCACTAAGAGTTTAGACATATAAAAAATAACAACAGCATCAATTTTGAGGCAATGTATATTTCAGCAGACAGCACATCAGTCAGTTTGGTTTATAGAACCTGAGAAATGATGTTTTAACTTTTACTATCGCTTCTGTCAGTGTAGAAAAGATGTAGTTTCTCTGCTTTGGAGTACAACAGATAATACTGTCATGTTCAAAATTATACTTATTGCTTATGCATATAATAACTACAACATTTGTCCTGCATTTACTTTTATGTCTGTGTTCCAGTGTTTGCTTGGTTAAAAAAGACAAAACAGTGTAAGAGTGCATGTGTGTTTGTGCATGTAAGAGCATTTTTTAATGTGCAGTGTCTAATTTGTGGAAACAAAATGACAAAAAGAAGGTAGAACTGCTGTGTATTTTAGGGAAGGTAATTCAAAGGCACTATAATATTAACCTAAAAGCTAATTACACCTTAGCTATGGCAACTGCATTTCTGCAACACAATGGCAACAAGCTCAGACCAAAACTTTCAGAGCTCTTCAACTTCCTCCTGCCCACTGCATGGATAACAATCTCACCAAGCGGCATTGGTCTTTTTCCACAAAACTGACATGTTTTAACGCATTCTGGGTACATCTTGCAATGACAGATTTAACCCATTCACTAAAACCGCTCTGCACAGAAGACTCCAAGACTATCTTTTCTTACAGAAGATAAAGCCTGAGCAATCGTCTTTGTAACAGTCCACAATGGCAAAAACATGAGGTGTGACATAAGTAGTACTGATGTGAACCAAGAAGGGATGGCTGATCACTTCTGATGGGATGGCTGATCACACTGAGATGGTACGTGGAGGTGAATCCTCCATACAGCCCATCCCTGTCAGCCCCTCATATAGCTGTGGAGATTTAGGCTAGCAAATAAAACATCATACGATGTCTGTCATGAGCGTGGTCTACGTACAGTACACAACAGTCCTTTCCCTCCCTGCGTACCTGGAGTCCAAGCTCTTCTCATTCCAGCGTGAACATTAATCTTTTCCTTTGGGACCACATACCTAGAATAGCTTAACTCTGTGTTGTAACTCCTAGTATGCCATTCCAGAAACATTATTTCACTCACACTCTTTTGAAAGCTGGCTAACTAATAAAAAGTTGTAAGTGCCAAAATATTACTATTAAGCCAGAAAGACATTATTCAGCCAGTCTAACAATACCGTGAAAGAACATGTACAAGTAGCAGTACAGCAGGATCAATAACATCCAGAGGACAAGAGGAGAAGAGATCCCTGAGGGTTAGTCTGCTTGAGCTAACCGACAATCAACAAAGACTAGATAGAACATGTATCCCCGGCAGTCTAGGCACTTCACAAATATAGTGCCCTGGAACAACACACTCTTTGACCTTGGTGGAAGTAACTCCTTTATACAACACTCACACCCCCCAAAAATCCCTACTGTAGACAGTCTTGCAAATTATTGATCCTATTCCATCTGTTTGAAAAATGATAATAAATACTCATCGTTTCACATGCTTCCTTATTCCTCTGCCTTGTCTACCTTATTGTAAGCTCTTCAGGGCAGAAGCTAGGTTTTTAATGCTGCAGTGAAAAGTACTAAACCAAACATGGCTTTGAGCACTATTTTATTTTCAAAACAATAAAGATCTACTTCATCCAAACATTGCTTGCTTGGTCAAGAAAAAATGTGCTGTCTAGAATCTCCTCCTTTTCTGCTTCTTTGCTGCAAGATTACTAAACCTTTCACTGGGTTCATCACTAAAACATGCATTTGATGAAAAGAAGACCCCCAATAAGACTTCCTCAAGATGTTACTCTTCCCTACACTTCTGGCACTTTCTGTTGCTGACTCTTTCTTGCTTTGCTGACTCCCAATTTCCTTCTCTGTGTGTGCACACTTAACGTGTACGTGTGCGCATTTCCTCCTTTACTCTTGAGTTCTTCAAAGCCACCGGTGTTTACATTACAGCAAGTACAGTGCTCATGATCGACACACAAAAGCAATAAGGGAAACAAGAAAGACAATCTGACTTAGACTGGCTGTGAAACGATACCAGTTTGGTGGCTCAAATCAGCATCAGCCATTCTCAGGCACTGGCCCCTGCCAGCAGCTAGAGTCATGCTGTAGTTCTACAGAACGAACTGGTCCCTTCCCCCACTGCAAGAAATCCCTCCCTGGCCTCCAGCTGCCAGATGGAAGTGACAGCCAAGGGTCAGATCTTCCTTTGTTACCAACACGCACTTATTGATCTGTGCCCCCCCAAACCACAGAACTCCAGCTCAACCTCAGCTCTCGGACCACAAGCTGTTTTAGGTCCTGGGGCAAACAAAACATTGAAGCCTCATAACTGAGACCACAGTGCTCAATATTCCCCTTCTCTTTACTCCCCTAGCCTGTTTCTTACATTTACCAGTGGATAACTCTGCACAGGAGCCTTTATACCATGGCTGTGAGAGTCTGAGCAAGCTGAGAGTAGGGAAGATGTGAGATAAAGTGGCAAGGCATTTCTTCATTTCTTTAGCTCTCCCAGGCCCCTTATTATTGGTGGGACGTAACAACATTATCTCTCTTCAAATCCTCGCTGGACCTGACCTTATATTTTAATACCAAAACTCTCAAATTCTGCACTACTGTCCTAAAGAACAGGCAACTATGGAGAACAGCAGAGAAGAGCAAGCCTGGGCTAAATGGTACAAAAGAGAAAAAACACTGACAGCACCTTTATCCTCATTCTGATCTGCTTTTCCTGCTTCTCCATGTTTATGGGCTACATTTTTTGTTGGTGTGAACCAATACAGGCTACATCTTACACAGGGGTGGCATCACAAACCTTGTAAACACCCACGTCCCTAGAAGGAATTTGAATTCTCCAACACAATACCATTGCCACCATCTCCTCAGACATGCTGTGTGAGCACTGCCCCACATATTTCAGCCAAAACTGACCACTGTGGTGGGTTGACCCTGGCTGGAGGCCAGGTGCCCACCACAGGCACTCTATCACTGCCCTCCTCAGCTGGACAGGGGGGAGAAGTTATAATGAAAGGCTTGTGGGTGAAGATAAGGAAAGGGAGTGATCACTCACCAATTACTGTCACAGGCAAAACAGACTCAAGTTGGGGAAATTAGTTTAATTCATTAAAACACCTTCCGCCGACCCTTCCCTTCTTGGGCTTAACCTCACTCCTGAGTTCTCTCCCTCCTCCCCACCAGCGGTGCA